>NW_026557876.1:6454983-6532679 GCF_026930045.1 Uloborus diversus | reverse complement strand
TCCGAAAATTCGGTTTTATCCGGAGTAAGTTCCGAACTTATAGGTGGGGGGGGGGGGGGGGAGGCGAAAGTCCCGTTAACCTGAGAACGAAGTAAAATATTTAACTGTGTTAATTTGAAACTAATAATTTCAGGTTAAAAATTCTTGATAGCATTAGGACGAAACTATTTCCTCCAAGCCTTCCCATGCTATTGCAAATCACATTGCAATCTGTTGTAAGTTTTTACCGAATGGGGGAAGGACCTGCAGTTCCTTTAGCCCCCCCCCCCCCCCCCAACCCACTATTAATAAGCCACAGTATATTTATTTAAATATAATGCATACTTAAATGCGAAAAAGTATTGAAGTGTTTGAGATCTTTGAAACTTCGGTTTCGTTTAGAGTTATTTCTGACCTCATGGAGGGGGGGGGGGGGCGATATAGGCCCTATAACCTGTGAACTAAGTTAAATATATATGACTGATTTAATTTGAAAGTAATAACTTTCAGATTAAAAAAAAAAAAAAACGATTTCAGAACGAAACTGTTTCCTCCAAGCCTTTCCATTCCATTGCAGATCACAATTCAATCTGTTTTAAGTTTTGACCAAATGGGACAATTGGAGGGGCTCCTACAGTCTCCTAGCCCCCTCCCCTTCTATTAATATGCCACTATATATAGTAGTTATATTTAAATGCAGTGGCGGCTCGTGGGAGGGGCCAGAGTTGGCCCGGCCCCTTCACTTTTTTCAGACAATAATTTAATTTCTTTTTTCCTTTTTTTTGTGCGTACGTGCTTGAAATTATTAAAAAAGTGGATTGTGCCGTATTTACCTGCGTATAATCAACGGATTATCTATTAAAAAAGTAAAATTATTGAGGTGCGGATTATACGCTGCCGCGGATAACCTGTTTTTTTTTTTGCTTTCCTCAACACCAACGCATTGACATTCAATATTTACAGCAGGATTTGCCGAGATCGTTACCCTGCCTGTATGTTGTTTATTTTACATAGCTTGAATGTTCTTACGCGATTCAACCTATGTAAAATAAACAACATACAGTTCAGAAAGAAGCCTTCTTTGCACAAGATTAGACGGTTTGCTCATTTCTTGACTCCAGTGGCGTAGCTAGACCCGACTTTCGGGGGGGGGGGGGTTACTTCTTTTATATATATATATATATATATATATATATATATATGTGTGTGTGTGTGTGTGTGTGTGTGTGTATAATCTCTTGGAATTTTTTCCCTTTCTTCTTTTTTTTTTCTTTCTCTTCTCTCTTCTTTTTCTCTTTTTTTTGAGACTAACTTTTCGGGGGGGGGGGGGGGGTTTTGTCCCCAAAACCCCCCCTTAGCTACGCCCCTGCTTGACTCTCTGCCTTTAAGTAATTAGCGTACTATAATGACAATTTTGAGAAGAAATCATTATATTTTAGATTACTTTTATATCAGTTTTGAATATACCTTAAAAGTTATTACTTCTTCACGTTTTTAATTTAGTTGCTAAAATTGTATGTTAAATCAAAACTTTATTTTTTTGCATCCTATTATCCGCGGAATTATAAAGATTTTTTTTTTCCTTCAAGCCAATTTTAGGATTTCAATTTTGAAAAAAAAATCCAGGGGAGAGTTCCAGAACCTCTTCTTGTAAAAATCTTCAAAGTTTGTCTGCAGTTGCGTTTAAAAAACTGCAATTTCAAAAAAACTGGAGGGGGGGGGAGGAGGAATTGATTTATAATAATTTTTCAAAAAAGAAAAAAAAAGCGTTTGGGGAGCGTCCTGGAGCTCCATCCCTTACCCTAACGTCAGTAAATATGACCTATAACCGCGTTTTAAGGCTTCAATTTCTACTAATTTCCGTCCTGTCCCGTTCTTTCCCCTATCATCACCAAAGACCGTTTAAAATTCCGTTTTTGAAACTACAAGTTTAAAAATTGAGAGATTTGATGAGCAAATCAAACCAATCAAATTAATGAGATTAGTTCCTATTGTGTACCCCCTTCCCGCTCCTACCCTTAAAAATTATTTTCTAGATGTGCCACTGTTGCTTAAAAAAATAGGGGGTGTTCTGGACTCTAGCTGAAAAAAATGTTTTTTTTTTTGAACCACCCTAGTGTGTAGGTTGTTGCCTGATATTAGCTCCCCCGAAACTTACACCCTGGACGCGTCCCTGCTAAAACGAATTTATGATGCTTACTTATCAACTGCTGTAAAACCTCGTTCATCCGAACTAACTGTGACCGACCGCTGGCAATGGGGTCGTTTCCAAAAGTTTAAAAGTATATTTTTCTGAAAGAGCATGCTTAAAAATATAGGATCTGACCATTTTTCAAATAATTTGTTTAAGTTTAATATTTAAAAAAAATACTTAAACCAGTGCGCTTTCATCGTTTACTTTTCTTGCCGATGACGTCACAAATGATGGAATGCCATTCAGTATTGCCATTCACAGAGCAAAATATTTAATTCGCAACTTTACTCACGTGTGTTGGCAACGATAGTGTTGATAGCAAGCGTAGAGCAAAATTTTAATCGCTTCTTGATTATCATAACGTGGAAACGCGGTAGAAAGAAGCGCCAAAGTGCACCATTTGTGACTTCATCAAGAACACGCCTTGTTTGAAAAATCGGACATTCAAAAAAAATTAATTAAAAAATAACTTTTTGCTAAAATGAAGTATTTTCTGGGTCCATGTTAATTTTTTTTTGCTTATTCTATCAATATCAGTGAGAAAAAGTACTATTTTTGACTGAAAGAAACAACTTTATTCGGAGAATCGAAAACCCGAATAATCCAAATAATAAGCAAAGCAAATTCTTTGAAAGGAAGACTTTAAGTCCTTTACGATGAAAGAAATGTCTTACATAACAAAATTACAGATTTTCCACAAGACAAAATAATCTTTCACATCCTTTCTAAGAATTTGTCCACTGCCTTTTGTTTCAAACACGTACGGCGTTTGATTGAAGCACGGTGGAAAGGTGAGAGTGCTGTTCCTTGGTACACTTTGCATATTTTAATTTCTAACGTCAATTATTTGAATCAAATTTAAAAATTAAAAGTCACATTAAAACACGCCAACATATACTTCTACGCGATATCTCTACATAGTATAAAATGAAGTCTCCAAAAAGCGTCTGTGTGTTTGAACTCGCAAAACTCGAGAACTACCCGGCCGATTGCGCTGAAATTTTCACAGTTTGTTCCTTTAAGCCCTGAGAAGGTTTGCAGACCAGTTCGAAAACAATTCGATAAATAGTTCTTTTTTTATTCCAATTTAGGCCCAATTTTCACGTAAATTCCCGAATATGGGGGTGAAAAATTACTTGCACATATTATTATTACATATCGTTCTAAAGGGTAGAATTTTCCGCGTTCTACGCTATTTGTTTCAATGCTCTAACTTTATTACAGCGGGAGTTATTTGCGTTTTTAGCTCGAATTTTTTTAGGCTTAGCTGAAATTTAGGTACTACTTTCTCCATTAAATAAATCAATAAAAAGTGAAGGAATTGTCCCACATCAGCTTTCTTTTTGACGTCATTGGAAAAAGCGTCTTTTTTACTCCAGAATTAACTCGACCTATGGTCGAAAAAATAAGCTTTTATCTCGAAAGGAAAAAACGTTACAAGTCTTTTTAAATCAAGTTTCAGAAATCTCGATTCCATTCAAATTGTGAACCATTTTCTTTCGCATTTTAATTCCTTAAACTTATTTATTTTGTGTTTCCATGGTTACGCATTTTAAATCCATCTTTCTGGATTTAATTTCTTAAAAGTATTTTAATATCTGTCGTCATTGTTTAGAAAGGAAATCATAATTTTTTTTTATTTATTTTTTACGCCTGATTGTTGAATATACGTCACTTGACACAATTTTTATTTTCAAGGTGGACCGGGCAAAACCGGGCAACGCAGCTAGTATTTATTAAAGTTCAGGTAGTTTGAAAATAAAATATTGTCCGCCATCTAAAGTAAGAGTTCCAAGCTGTCATAAGGTACAACATCCAATTGTACCTTGGGACAGATCCTGTTGTACTATGGGAAAGTCTTCATGATTCGGGAAACAGCCATATGCTTAACCCCTTCAGATCTGGAGTCCGGTATACCGGACATACACTTTAAACAGCTGCTAATCATTTAATGATTGATTTAATTAGTTGATTTTTTTGTAGTTAACTCTTTATATTCTACTTATTATAATCTGTGAAATAATTTTTCGTTTTGAGATTGACAACACTGACATAATAAGGATTGAGAGATAGAAAGTGGCTCATTTTTCCAACCATGGATTTATCTGAAAAGCGAGGTTTTTTCCCTGATTTTTTTAAAAATATCTAATCTTTAATTAATCGTTTCAAATGCTTATATTATGTTTTATAATTGTTCGTAGAACATTTTATAATGAAGTTTGTTCGGTATTTTATCGTTTTTGTATATGAAATATTGATTTAAAAAATATAAGTCCGGAATATTAGACGTGCCATAACTCTTTTAATTTTTCTCCTAGAACCTCAAAATTTTGTCTATAAGATACCCTTTACCATAGTACACTGTGTACCAAATATCAACATTTTTGATCCAATGTTTCATAATTCCGACTAAAGGGGTTAAACCAATTTTGTAAAAAAAAAAAAATTTCATGGTATTAAGTTAAATTATGAATAATTAATTACGAAATATGAGTTATAAATAATGAATTATAAATGGGGTCGTTTTCAAGATTTTAAAAGTACTTTTTCCTGAAACAGCATGCTTAAAAACATAGGATCTGACCATTTTTTAAATAATTTGTTTAAGTTTAATATTTTAAAAAAATTACTTAAATCGGTGCGCTTTCATTGTTTACATTTCTTGCCGATGACATCACAATTGATGAAATGCCATTCTGTGCTGCCTTTCACAGCAGAGCCGCTGTATAGACAGGCCGACGCATCAGCTTAAGTTTAGCCATTTTGGATCGCATTTTTCATTGTTGCACTGCTTGGGTTACCACAGCAAAGTTTCGGATTTCGCTAAATTTGCTAAAAATAATATATTATTTTATAAACAACTAGCATTCCCGTATCCGGCATTGCTCAGGTAATGGAATTAGCAGGGGTTAACAGTGCTTGGTGCACCTAGTTTCGAAAATCCCCTATAATAATTACTTATTACCTATAACTTTTTCTAATTTGGGGAGGATCCCGGGGACCCTGGACTCCTTATATATATATGCCCTTGTCCTTAACCGATCTTTAACTGTTATTAACGATCCTTTTAAAGTATTGATTATCTTTGCAAACACAGGTCATCCACATTTTATTGTTATACCTATGTTTAAGCTAGAACTTCTTTGTATACAACATTTTTAGTTTTTTTTCTGGTGCTAAAATTATTAAGCTGCTTGATGAACTGGCTTTGGAGCAAGCTACATAACACTGATCGTGTGAAAAAAAGTCTTCTCTTAAATCGATCCCTGCTACTTTTAATGTCTGTCCTTGTGACTTATTAATGGTTATTGCAAAGCAAACTTTAACAGGAAACTGCACTCTTCTAAATTCAAAAGGATAGTCCGCCTGTGATGATGTTCTTAAAAACTTTGTTTCTAGTTTTGAAAAAACGAAAGCAAAAGACAGAAACATGATTTGACTTGAGAAAAGCCTCGAAGAATCACTTGAGAAACAAAAACAATATCAAATTTATTCGGAACTCCAGCGCTCGAATACGCTACCTTGCGGTGATTTATAAAACTGCGAATGCAACTAAAACTTTGCCACGTTGCGTTCCATGTGTGTCTGTTGACGTAAACACAGGCAGTTTGTTCTGAGTATTTATTAACGCAATCGATGTGTCTTAGTTTGCTTTCAGCTACAGAAATTAATTCGTCCCTTAGTAGTATTCTCGAGCTCCTCAAAATAATGTTAGTTTTCATTATTTTCTTAATAATAGGTGAAAGCGAAAATTCTGGATTAACAAACTTGGATAACGTTCCACAAGGTAAAAAATTTTATTGTTTTGTATGAATTTGTAAGAATATGGGAGTTTTTTTAATCTTAAATTAATTAAACTTACCATATTTTACAGCAGCATTTAGTTGGAATGGACAGTATGCAAAATATTTTCTTGAATATATTATCGTTGAACAAAATGAATAACCGAGAAAGAATTTACTTTATTCCTTTTATTCTCAGCTGAAAGGTATCGCCAAATTTGTTTAGGGTTATAATTTTGGCATTGTGCGAGCAAAGTAGCCTTGGCGAGATTTCGCGTTTTTGGTTAAACCATTTTCAATTTTTATCATGAGTGGAATAAAATGATAGTAAGATTACAGAATTCGATAAGTAAAAAGAAATAATTGTCAATCAACTGAAAAGAAAACTACCACCATATATCCGTGAGAATTTTGTTGATGATTTGCATAACATGACACAATTAAATCGTAACTCAGAAATTAGAAAAATCGAAACAGAAAATTTTTAAATTAACCGATTCGGGAATTCAAGAGAAATAACTCAGCTACAAATGGAAAACAAGCGCTAGCCAAAGCAAAGCAAAGAAGTATCATCTTCTTTTGGTAATAATTTGTAATGTCATATTAAATTTTCTAGCATTAATTGTTATTCTTGTCAGGCCACAATTATTATTTAGTTTTATCAAGAATTGATAAATATCGAATTCAACATCGTGAAAATGGCTGCTTAGAACTACGAACTACGTACTTTGCATTAATGTTTGACGTTTAGTAATGCTTCTTGAATTCTCATTTCTTTCTACGTGGGTCAGAATATCAACAAGACTTTGAAAATTAATTTAAAAAGAATAAAGCGAAACAATCATACGTACGAACAAAAATCACAACACTTTTAGCATTTTCTTCGTTACCATGTGCGTTTGTTTTAGTTTTCAATTCTGCCATTAGACAGTGACTTCAGTGCCCCCTATAGTTCGTTGGAGTTTCGAATAGTTCGCTATCGACCAAAAGTTGAGATGAAGTACTGGATAATGATTTGAATGGAGGAAAGCCTTCGAAAATAAGGGATTTGAATTTCAATGACAGGTTTTTAATTTCGCAGAAATTAAGGGGTTTTAATTAATTTCTCCCGAACTAATTGAGATTTCGAAAAATCCTTTCTTAGTGGTTACTTTTGTAATCATGCGGACATGCCTGCCAAATTTCAAGTCTGAAGCTTCAGCGGTTTCGGCTGTGCGTTGATATATGTGTATATATATATATATATATATATATATATATATATATATATGTTATCTCAGGACATTGATTTTTATATATTAAGATTCATGTGCCGCTAATAATTGCTTTCAGTGAACAATCGCCAACGCGATAACTCGCCAGAAAAGACAAGCACTCAAACACGCGCTCCGATCCAAAAAGGCTGATCTTAAACTGATGCGTCGATTCGTATATATACGGGCCTTAATTCACAGAGCAAAATATTTAATTCGCATCTTTACTCACGTGTATCGGCAACGATAGGGTTGATAGCAAGCGTAGAGCACAATTTTAATTGGCTTCTTGATTATCTTAACGTGGAAACGCGGTACAAAGATGCGCCAAACAGCATCATTTGTGACGTCATCAAGATCACGCCTAGTTTGAAAAATCGGACATTTTAAAAATTTAATTAAAAAATAACTGTTGGGAAAACGAAAGAATTTTCTGGGTCCATGCTTTTTTTTTTCTTTTTTTGCTTATTCTATCAATTTCAAAAAGTACTACTTTTGACTGAAGGAAACAACCCCATTATTAACTAACATTAAATGTGTTTAAAAGACTACAGAAGATTAGAATATTGTTCCATGTTTTTAAACATATCGTAATTATTAAGAACCATGCATATGTTGTACCTTGGAATGCGTCCTAAGGTATAATATGTTTGGCTGTCCCAAGGTACAATCATCACGTGGTTTAAGAAAAACCAAAATGATGGTCAATCTAAATGCACTATCATTATTTTCTCATAAGTAAAATATTTAAAGTACTTCTCGTTTATAACAAAATTAAATTCAGTTGACTAAATTTACAAATACAAAGACAGAAATTGAAATAAAAATGAAGAAAATATTTACTTTGGAATCCTAAAATTTTCTTTCTCACAAAATTGCCAATTTTACTCATTCGATGCTGGTTTTTGCTACGGCACACTTTAGTGGTGAAGGTTACTATTAGAGATTACAAAAAAAAAAATGGCTGCTAAAAATAGATTCTTAGAAATTAACAGTGTCCCAAGGAACAATACTCTCCCCTACTGCTATTATAAATTGATCGTCTGATTTGTTTTACATTGAATTTTTCTATTTATTATCGTCTGCAATGCATAAATCCTTGGTATTATTCATTGAGAAGGAATACTAATGGAGGGAGCGACAGCAAATGTCTCAATGAGATAAGCTTGACACCCGATGTTTCCCAGGTCAGGTGACTAGTTTGACAGGGAAGTTGTCGCGTTTTGGCACGCAATCGCTCTTTTGGCTTTAAACATTTTTCATGCGACGGCGCTAACTATGATGTCGGGGCTACAAATCAGACCTGAGGAGTTGTAGAAAAAATAACAGACTCTGGCTCCAACTCCTTCACCCAAAACACAGTCCGACTATGAATCCAACTCGGAGTTTAAAAGCCGTCGGACTCTGACTCTTTGCATCGAAATCAGTCCGGCTCAGAGTCCGACCCCACAGTCCTGCTACAAATTAGGAATGCGGAGTTGGAAGTAAAATGACCAACTCCGAGAATTTAGAGCATTCGACTCCGACTATTTTACTTAAAAATCAGTCCGACTTCGCAGCCCTGCTACGAATTAGGTTTGTGGAGTCGGAAGAAAATGACCGACTCCGACTCAGGGAACTTTAGAGCCTTCAACTCCGACTCCTTCACGCAAAAAGCAGTCCGACTCAGATTTTGATTTGGAGTTTCCAAACCTTTTATCTCTGACTCCGACTCTTTAACTCCAAAATCAGTCCGACTCCGCAGTCCTGCAGCAAATTAGGATTGCGGAGTCGAAAGAAAAAGAACCGACTCCAACTCAGGGAATTTTAGAACCTTTTTTGACTCCGACTCCAACTCTTTCATTCCAAAAGCAATCCGACTCCGAATTCAACTCGGGAGTTTCAAAACCTTCAAACTCTGGCTCCGACCATTTTACTTCAAACCTGACTCCAAATCCGGGAATTTTAGAGTCGACTCTGATTCCCAACACGCAAAACTAGCAATCAGTAGTTGTACACCAAGCTTACCAAAGTAGCAAATAATATGCAGTACAAATCTTTTAATAAGGACTGATTTCAGATGAATTGTATTTTGAATTGTGTTTCAGCACATAATGTAAAGGTTTGTTGATTTTATTGTCTGGAATTTCGACTCTTAAACGTTGATTGTTTACCAGAAGGTTTTTAGAATGTGTCTTTCTTCCTGTTTTAACTATCTACGTAAATAAATATGCAACAGTTATTAGCATTACTAATTTATCTATAATTTTTACAAGCATTTTCTGGTGGATCGAGACATTTTATGAAAATTAAAAGTATCTCTTTATTTTGGTAAAATCTGCCCGTCTCTGATCAGTTCAAATGAATATGAATTGTGAAAAAATATCGTCTGCTTCCAAGAAGCAATATTATTAAAAAAGATTAAAGCAAGCAAGAAGAAAACAAAGCAGAATTCGGAACTCCAGCGCTCGAATACGCTACCTTGCGGTGATTTACAAAACTGCAAATGAAACTAAAACATTGCCACGTTGCGTTCCACGTGTGTCTGCTGACGTAAACACAGGCAGTTTGTTCTGAGTATTTATTAACGCAATCGATGTGTCTTAGTTTGCTTTCAGCTACAGAAATTAATTCGTCCCTTAGTAGTATTCTCGAGCTTCTCAAAATAATGTTAGTTTTCATTATTTCCTTAATAATTGGTGAAAGCGAAAATTCTGGATTAACAAACTTGGATAACGTTATACAAGGTAAAAAATTTTATTGTTTTGTATGAATTTGTAAGAATATGGGGGTTTTTTTAATCTTAAATTAATTAAACTTACCATATTTTACAGCAGCATTTAGTTGGAATGGACGGTATGCAAAATATTTTCTTGAATATATTATCGTAGAACAAAATGAATAACCGAGAAAGAATTTACTTTATTCCTTTTATTCTCAGCTGAAAGGTTTCGCCAAATTTGTTTAGGGTTATAGTTTTAGTATAGTGCGAGCAAAGTAGCCTTGGCGAGATTTCGCGTTTTTAGTTAAATCATTTTTGATTTTTATCATGAGTGGAATAAAATGGTAGTAAGATTACAGAATTCGATAAGTGAAAAGAAATAATGGTCAATCAACTGAAAAGAAAACTACCACCATATATCCGTGAGAATTTTGTTGATGATTTGCATAACATGACACAATTAAATCGTAACTCAGAAATTAGAAAAATCGAAACAGAAAATTTTTAAATTAACCGATTCGGGAATTCGAGAGAAATAACTCAGCTACAAATGGAAAACAATAAGCGCTAGCCAAGCAAGGCAAAAAAGTATCATCTTCTTTCGATAACAATTTGTAATGTCATATTGAATTTTCTAGCAATTATTGTTATTCTTGTCAGGCTACAATTATTATTTAGTTTTATCAAGAATTGATAAATATCGAATTCAACATCGTGGAAATAGCTGCTTAGAACTACGAACTACGTAGTTTGCATTAATCTTTGACGTTTAGTAATGCTTCTTGAATTCTCATTTCTTTCTACGTGGGCCAGAATATCCACAAGACTTTGAAAATTAATTTAAAAAAAATAAAACGAAAAAATCATACGTACGAACAAATATCACAACACTTTTAGCATTTTCTTCGTTACCATGTGCGTTTGTTTTAGTTTTTAAGTCCGCCATTAGACAGTGACTTCAGTGCCCCCTATAGTTCGTTGGAGTTGCGAATTATTCAACTGCCCAATTTTTTAATTTATCGTCTGCGTAAATTTATTTTTATTATGTTTTGGAAACATGCTTTAACGTTGTTTTGTCTTACTTTATTGTTCAGCACAAAGGTATTTATTTATCTTAAATAAGAGTATGTTATTTTTTCTGAGAACATTAGATAGACCAATTGTGTTGTGAGTAAGCGAAAGTTTTCAGCCTGAATTATTGTGATGAGTTTTTATGTTGTTCATCGTTAAATCGTTATAGTTAAATTGAGCGCATGTGTGTGTTTTTTTAAAAAATAGTACTGAAACTTTCCCTATAAGAATTGTTAGAAGATTAACAGGGTTTTGAGCAATGCTGAAAGATAAGTTCTAAAAGGTATCGTTTCTGATTATTGTTACTGGCATAGGCAACGTCGCGAACCTTTTTCCAGATTTAAAGAATAACGAATACAATAACAGATACCTATCATTTGGAATACCCCTCTCCCCTTCTTCCCGGACTTTAAAATATAATGTGACTGCATTTTTCATGTGTTTTGATGTTTATTCCTTGTAATGACGGGTATATACAAATATATGTTTAAAATGTTTTGTTATTGACTGAAAATTTATGGATTCTCATGTCTTGTAATCAATATTTTGAAATTATTTCACACGCAGGCATACTAATATTTAAATTCAATCAAATCTAAAACTTGTTTTAAACGCATCAACTGTTCACAGGAACTTGGCGAGAAACTACTCGCCAACAAAGCAAATGTACACAAAATACTTGAGAGCAGTTAAATTAATTAATAGTTAAGTAGAAAGTGTTTGTATGGAACTAAAATGTTATTTGCATTCATGATATACAATGTGTTATTACATTTATACGTAAAATCAGTACAAAAACTTAAAAATTATAGACAACTGTGGGATATGTACTCGTTGAATGCATAGATAAGTTTTTTTTTTTATTTAGAAGTAAAAAAAACATTCGTACATACCTGTGAAAAGTTTTTGGACCTTCTGGTGTATCTTTTTACTTTCTTCTATATCTAATATATAGAAGAAAGTATTGAATTCGTGCAAATTTTCGAATTTCGAATTTTGACGGATTCGAACGTTTTGAGGTGTGCTGAGTCCATTTCGACTATTTTTGGAAAATGTCTGTCTGTCTGTGTGTATGTGTGTGTATATGTGTGTGTGTGTGTGGTTGTGTGTGTGTATGTGTGTCACGTCTGTGTGTGACCAGTTTTTTGTGGTCAATCTACAGCAAAAACTACCGCATGAAATCGAACGAAACTTGGTACACATATGTGCCCCTATGTGAACTTGTGCCCATTGGTTTTTGGCGCGAATTCCTCCAAGGGGGGTGGAGCAATGGGACGTTTTTTGAGTTACGCGTGATTGCTATTCCTCAGGAAGTAATTGGCGGAATCAAACAAAATTTGGTCCATATGTTGCCATTAACAGGAACAGGTGCTGATTCAATTATGGTGTCAATAACTCAAACGGGGGTTGAGCTATAGAACGTTTTTTGTCGTCAATTGGGACTGCTGTATCTCAAGAAATAATGAACGGAATGAAAGAAAAATTTATCGGCAAGTAGCCCTTAGTGGGTATAAAAGCTGATTTTATTTTGGTGTCAACAGCTAAAAAGGGGGTAGCGCAATCGCCCGTTCTTTTTTTCCATTGTGAGTGCCCTATCTCAAAAAGTAATGCTACGTTCCGGTTGAAATTTGGAATATATGTGAATCCATATGTAAACAGGCTTTGGTTCAATTTTGGCGCCAATCGCGCCAAGAGGTGCTGATTTATTTTTATTATCATTATTTTTTAGCGAATAAAAATAGCTTTATTAGTGCAACAATAAGAAAGATAAATCGTAATAGATTGTCGTCTGCGTATTTCTCGTGATTTTAATTGTATGGAAATGATCCATAGACTAATAATAAGAGTAGACCGAGCTATGGCAACCCTTTTGCTGCTCATAAACCAAACCATGTGACTGGTGGCTATCCTAGCAACAGCGGGCGTTAATCGTAGCAGACGATCAACGCTCGCGAGAAATAAAATAAATAGAATTGATGGAACACGGAAGAATGATCTTTTATGGAGTCCGATTTGTAAATTTGTTATTCTAAGTTGTAAATATTTTGTTAATATAGTGAGTTTTTCGTTTAGATAGTATTGTGCATTTTCTATAGTCAATTTCAATAACTCTCTAAGCAATAAAGGATGCAAGCGACCAAGAAGAATCAGCAAACGGTAAGATTTTTACCTACACTTTCAATTTAAGATACCGATTAGTACATTTTTGCGTTAACGCAAAACGTTTACGCCATTTCGTTCACGCCAACGCTGACAGCTCCAAATGAAATAAAAGTTACCGGAAACTGATCAAAAACTATTACTAATGTCAAAATAATGCATAACTAAAAGAAAAACAGTTCAATCTCTGCACCTGGAAGTTTTTTTTTAATGAAAACACATTGTCGTAAAATACATGTCGAGTGCCAAACTGTAGATAATGCTGCCATCTAGCAACCATGCTGCCAAAGTCTTCGCCAAGCCCTTCCACTAGTCACATGATACATCTATGAACCAATTTTCTTCATCAGCAAGAATGAGAAAGCTCGGTCTACTCTTATTATTAGTCTATGAAATGATCGGAAATATTATTTCAATGATTTAAAATTTTTAACTGTTGCCATCTTATGTTTGTTAACAAATAAAATATTTGTAATTAATTCAAGCAAGGCTTTTAAAATAACTTTCAATTTTCGCTCTTTGCTTTGCTTTTGCAATAATTCAGACATTGGGATGGTCGTCAAGTTTTTTCAAGTGTAATTTTGTTTTTGTTGGGAATATTGCTTCCTCGTCAAGCATGGGGAGGGATCAGAAAAAAAAAAAGAAAAATATAGAAGAAAGTTTCGTAATAGCCACAACATACTAGTTTTTTTCAGTTTATAATACTACAATACTGCACTAAAGCTATAAATCTAATTTTTCCCTTCTACAGGTAAATGTTTTTATCATTCATGGCTTTAGCTAATGAAAACTTCTTCAGCGGTTACGGTCAACTCGATATTGCTGCCCAGGTCACATGGTACTGTTGCCTTATCGGGGATAGTAGGGTTGCACGCTCTCCATCTATTCCTTCTCAATATTATTATTACTTATCGTCTGCGTTTTCTTTTTTTTTTGTAATGGCAACAGCAAAAGAAATGATTAGAATTAGATTGTTGTTTTTTCTCGCGTTATGTTGGCGAAGAACAATACTGTTTACATAATTATGCAATTAAAAGTCTTCTTTTATAAAAAGTAAGTATTTGACTTATTTATTGAAGTGCAGAAATATATTTATTTATTGAATTTCTTGAAGTGAAAAAGAATGAATACACGATAAAGCAAATGCTTCGGCATTAGTAAATTATCTTAAAATCCTCTGTTCCAGAATATGATTTTTAAAAAGGTTACTAAGTTGATCCGGATAAGACGGATCAACGAGAACCGAATAAATGTAATTTTACTGCACAAATTTGACTTGAAACAATTTTATAAGAATAAGCTGTAATTACTATTACTAGGTACTTATTTACCGAGTGTCTTTATGACTAAATAGGGTTGTTTCCTTTAGTCAAAAAGTACTACCTTTAGTCACTGAAATTGATAGAATGAGCAAAAACAATAACATAGACCCAGAAAATACTTTCATTTTTCCAACATATAATTTTTAATTTTTTTTTAAATGTCCAATTTTTCAAACAAGGCGTGGTCTTAATGCGTCACGAGTGGTGTACTTTGCCGCGCAATCCACTGGTGCAGTGAATGCTGAATGTTGACGCTTGCTGTCTACCGCGTTTCAAGGTTATGACAATTCAGAAGCGAATTAAATATTGCGCTCTGCTCTAACGGCATCAGTGAATGGCATTTCATCACTTATGATGCCACGAGAAGCGTCAAAATGAAATTGAATCTGCGCACCGATTAAAATAATTGTTAAAAAATAGTAAATTTCGTCAAATCATTTTAAAAAAGGTCAAAATTTATGTTTTTAAGCATGCTCTTTCCGAAAAAAAATGCTTTTAAATTTCGGAAACAACCCCATTAGAACTCAGAAAGAATTGGGAACACGAAAATAACTCATGAATTCATAAATAGAGTAGTATAAAATTTTTATTATTGTTTAGCTATGTTTGCTGTGTAGTTTAGAACGATATTAAAAATACGTAAAAGTCTCTACATTAAATTCATTAAAGATAACTGTTAATGTTAACATATTTCACTCTTATAATGGTAGTTTCATCACAGCAAAAATTCCTCTCCGATCGGTGAGTGGGGAGGGCAGGGGGGGGGGGCTGTTGCTGTAAATTTGATGGATTCTAGTAAGGTAATCTAAAAATTAAAGTTATTTTTCTGCATAAAAGATGAACTGTACTCTCGTTCTGAATATGGTACTGTAATCTGTAGCAAATAAAAAAAGTAAAGCTCACAATGCCACTCATGGGTTGTGTTCGATGAGCGACTGGTAGCTCACCGGTTAAAATAATGACGTCACCTCCAATGCTTTAGCATTAGTTGACGTCTCAGCTGTCACGTGATCAATCGCTGTGCTTAAAGTAAGTAGATTGAAGAATGGAATGTTTCAATGGACAGTGAATACTGCTTTTTTTTTTTTTCACCGTTGTTGGTGAATGTCATTTCATATTTTATTAATCTTCTAAAAGCAATAAAAATCGCTATCTATCTATCTATCTATCTATCTATCTATCTATCTATCTATCTATCTATCTATCTATCTATATATATATATATATATATATATATATATATATATTTGGCAATCATGATTGCTTATTGTTCTCACTTGACTGTTTTTGGCGTTCCTTTGATTTTATTTTCCCACCGCCACCCTCCGCATCCTGTCACCGTCGACGGGCTCCTCACGATGCTGCACCTCTAGCGAAAGCCGTCTCCAGGTTGCATCCATGTCCTACACACACGCGCATACATACACAACTACACACACACACACAAACACATACACACACATACATCTACACACACCTACACACACATACACACACAAAAACATACACACACACATACACACAACTACCCACACATTCATGCCTGCACACAGACACAAACACATATGCCTACACACACATACACATCCCCCCCCCACAGACACAAACCCATGCCTACACACACATACACATAACCCGTACACACAAACACATACCCCCATACACAAACACACACGCCTACATACACACACTCGTGATTGCGAGAAACATAATTTGAATTCAAGATGTCAAAATTCAAATTATTATTATTATTTTTTTTTCATTCCGGTGAAGTGGAATAGTTGAAACAGTCTGTGGCAACAACAATCACTCATTTACGTATTTTTTTCGGAGAAATCTTTCTCCATTCTCGACTTTCTCGCGCGGCCCCCAGGTGTCGCTTTCGCTTCCACATCCGCATCCTCAGCTGGGATCCTCATCCGGCGAGGGGGATGTGGAGGAAAATTCAGCCAGGGTTCCAAGCCCGTTCGAACGTTCGGAGGAGGGCCGGCCGGTCGCACGGACCACTCACTGCCGAGGTAGGTAACAACGTCCTGAAGTTCTAAACTTTTTTGTTCCTCGAATCGATATTTGGAACTACTTTGCCATTCGGAGTTCCTGATTTGGAATGAAACTGAGGAGCAGCTGGATGTGATTTCGAATCATTTTCTCCCTTGTGGTGAGTTCGAATTTTCGATATTGGAACGAAACATTTAACGAGGGGTTTTGGGAGGTAGGTAGAGGAGAAGGGAGGGACGCTGGACTGTCTTTTACGCTCCGAACCACTTTGCCGCGTTCTTTCTCGGAGGTTCGGCGCCAATTCATCGCAACAGTTCGATTTAGTTCAATGTGTTGAAAATTTCTTTTCGAACAAGAATCATCGCCGCATGAACTCAACCCCGTAAAAATTCATCTCAAAATATTTTTTAACAACTGAATACATGATACTATAATAATTTAATATTTGAAGTTTTCACTGTATAAAAATCTGTTTTATTTCTAACTAGGGGTACCCGCACGGCTTTGCCCGTAGTAGAAAATTAAAAGGTCTTTTGGTTCACCTGTATATGTACAAATAATGTATGGTGAATTTCTCGCCCATTGGCTTGCCCATGTTACGGTTTACTCGTCCATCTTATGATAATTTTGCTCGGGAAAATGTTCTTAAAATTGAATATAAAAAGAACAAAATTCAAATTTTCGAAAAAATCGCTTCAAGGTGCACCCCCCCCCCCATGCTACAAACTAATTCTGTGCCAAATTTCATGAAAATCGGCCGAACGGTCTAGGTGCTATGCGTGTCACAGAGATCCTGACTTACAGAGAGAGATCCGGATTAAAGATAACTTATTTTTTAAATTTATTTATTTATTTATTTTATTTATTAATTTATTTTTTGAATACAGTATAAATTTAATCACACTTAAGTGGGAAATGGTAATACATAGTTAAGGAATGGCTTAAAATAGTTTGAGGAGTGCTTACAAGTTCTTTGGCTGATTATGTATTTATTTTTGTTATTATTTTCTTCTTTAGTAATAATAAAGCTGAAAGTCTACCTGGATCTCTGTCTGTCTGTCTGGATGTCTGGATCTCTGTGACGCGCATAGCGCCTAGACCGTTCGGCAAATTTTCATGGAATTTGGGCACAAAGTTAGCTTGTAGCATGGGGGTGTGCACCTCGAAGCGATTTTTCGAAAATTCGATTTTGTTCTTTTTCTATTCCAATTTTAAGAACATTTTCCCGAGCAAAATTATCATAAGATGGACGAGTAAATTACCAAGTTATCGTAACATGGAACCGTAACATGGGAAAGTCATGGTACGTAACATAGGCGAGAAATTCATCATACATAGTTTGTAAATATACAGGCGAACCAGAGATCTTTTAATTTTCTACTACAGGCAAAGCCGTGCGGGTGCCACTGGTAAGTTTTTAAAGAATTTAAAAATAGAAAAAAAAAACATATAGTAAATCAGCAGTTTATTATGTTAATTTGGCTTTTGCAATGATTTTTTTTTGGGGGGGGGGGTGCACCTCGAAGCGATTTTTTGAAAATTCGACTTCGTTCTTTTTTTCTTCAAATTTAATGAAAATTTTACAGAGTAAATTATCACAACGTGGAACAGTAAATTACGGAATCATCATAACGTAGAACATGGGCGCTGCCATTTTAACATGGCAAATTGGCGAGAAATTCATCATCCATTTTTTGTAAATATACAGGCGAACCAAATGACCTTTTAATTTTTTACTACGGGCAAAGCCGTGCGGTACCACTAGTATGTAATAAACTATCTCTAGACAGAGAGAGATCCGGAAAGAGAGACTTTCAGCTTTATTATTAGTAAAGACTAGAAAGTCGCCCGTCAAAGTATGACGGTTGAAAATTGCTTCTCTTCTGCTACATTTCGACGAAGCCACTGCCTGTTAGGAGATATTTTGATAGTTGAAATTTTAGCCCTAACTCCAGTGAATGAACCCTAAACTCCAGTAGGTAGCGTTCATTATTTTCGTTTCTTCACTGTAAAAAAAAACTGTAAATTTTGAAGAAGTTATCCGTATTTTTTACAGAAAAAAACTGTTCGTAATAAAATACAGGATTTCTCTGTTTTTTTGAATCTGTAACCAGTTATACTTTGTTTTTCTTCGAATCTTCGAAATTTCGAGCGCGTGTTTGGATTTTGGTTCTCGTGCTCGAGTTTTTGATCTTATATTTATTTAAAGCGAGTAAGTCTTAAATCGTTTGCAACTTCCATTTCATTGCATCCTAATCAATATTTTATTATTATGTTTTTTTGTCATCTGTTACAGAGGCATATTCGGAAATTTACCTTTGTATACATGTATTTCGTAGTAGTATAGTAAATATTGAAATGGATTTATGAGAGTATAGTATCATTTTTTAATCTTCATAAAATAATAAATCAGCTTGAATAAATAATAAAAATACGGAAGATTTCTGTAAAATAAACGGAAGAAAACTGGCGTCCTGGCTGACAGTTTTTTTTCTGTAAATTTTACGGATTTTTTTTACAGTGTTCATTCCCCTGAAATGGCACAGTCTTACCATTAAAACAGTAAGTGACCGGATCCAGTTCAGCCTTGTCTCAATAAACAGGGTTCGTACGCTCCTTCAAAACTCCTCCAATACTCCTTCAATTAGGAAATTTTTTTGAAGGGCCCTTCAAACTCCTTCATTTTGGTTTTAACTCCTTCAAAACTCCTTTTTTAGTTCAAGACTACATAATCTTACTATATGACAGTAATTTAAATATTTCGGTCGATAACTTAATTTCGTCACAAGGGCGATGTTATAAGGGAGATTTTAATGTAATAGTAATTTTGTATATTTATTTTTTTCATAAAGATGTGATTTACAAATTGATCATCTTATACATATAAAATCTGAGTATCTATCTATCTATCTATCTATCTATGTCCAAGCTTCTTCTCCCGAACGACAGTGAACTGACCATCGAAACAGGTATCGATGGATTCGTCATCTTCCCGTCTTCATGTTTGGCTATTTAACATAATCCTCCGATAATAATTAGCGGAGATAGCAATTAAAAACTATTAATTATGACTCTTAGATTTCAAAATCAAATCCCTATTTTTCGAAGGCTTTCCTCCATTCAAATTATTATTCAGTGCTTCATCTCAACTTTCCATAACAATGCTTTTATTAAAATGTATAGCGGGTGAAGAAAATCATTGAGATGAAAGATCTGTTGCCATTTTTTTTCTCGAATATGAACAGGTAAAATTCTTGTTTTTGTTTTGAGGCTTTTCCTGTAATCAGGGGACTTAAAATTTTTACTTTTTGGGGTTTTCCGCAATCTGCCGCAAAATTTCAGTGACTTTTTTTTTTGGTTCAAGCCTGATTGTTAAATACGCGTCACATGACATAACTTTCATTTTCGAGGAGGACCGTGCACGTCGTAAAGTAAATGAGTGATTTACAAGTTATTTGAGTTCTTTGAGGGTTTGTACCTGGAAAACGGATTGATGTAATTCTTGTACGACCATGTGGATAGAATCCATCCAAATATTTATCTGTGTTGCATTAATAAACACCCGGGCAACGCCGGGTAGTAGACTATTTTATGTAAAAAGCGGATTGTTATTGTGCATAAATATTTCCGATATAGTCTATCAGATGTAATTCAGTTTAACGTGAGTAAAGATTATAGTTGATAATGCATATATTTTCCCCTTTTGTGCTGACTGAAAATGTACTCATAACTTGTATCATTGATAACGATTATTAACGTTGATGAGGTGTTTTGGCAAAAATATGTTTTACTGGTGTTTTGAAAACCTTGCTTTACGCGCATTTATTTATTCCTTAACGCGTTAGAAACTAGTGTCAGTGTACTACAAAAGCATCAACTGGACTGCTCTTACATTTTTTAGGTAGCCCGTGCAACGCCGGGCACGCAGCTAGTAGAAGTCATAAAAGTTGAAGGTGAAACATTATTAGATGACTAAGACATTTTATAGGTGAAGTAAAACATGCTTAAATGGTTCTTGGCTTTTTTTTTTTTTTTTTTTCAAGTTTTATGATAATTGTTTTTTCCTCCACCATTCTCAGCAGCAAAAGTCAGTTTGTCTAATTATATTTAACTATTTAAAAATACTTGAGTAGGTGTACTATGTTAAGTGATTGTGTTGAAAAAAATAATTGTTTAGTAAATCGTAGTTATGATATTGTAAAAAGGGTCATCCACAAGTGATGTCATGCCTTGAGGGGAGGCCATGTTCATGAAATTGTGACAAGGGGAAGAGAGAGGGTGGCAAAAATTGACGTCACACCGTTATTATAACAATATGTTTATAAAAAATGACATGTGACAAGGGTGAAGGGGTCAAATATGTTGAGAAAAAGTGTGACATCGTTTAAGGACAGCCCGTTAGTACTCCTTCAAAATCTCATTTTACTCCTTCAAAACTCCTCCAAAACTCCTTCATTTTATTTCTGAAATTGAGTACGAACCCTGATAAAGCATTTCAATGCATGTTTAATATTGCCAAAACATATTATCAAATGATCATGGCGTGTAGCGAGTTTCATTGTTGAAACACGCGGGTTACTCGATCATCGGCTATTACTTATGTGAGGGTTGTAAAAACTTTTTTTAAGGGGTCACAGTGCCTTTCAAGATATTTCTTTTAATTTATATAAATTTTATGTTTCTTTGAAACCATAACATGCATTTTTATTTCTTAATCAATAATTTATTTTCAAAATTTAAAAATATTGCCTGCTTTTTTTGAAAATTCAAAAAATTGAGGAAAATTTCAATTTTTTCAAATTCCTAAGGCTTTTTTACTTTCTTCTATATCTAATATATAGAAGAAAGTATTGGATTCGTGCAAATTTTCGAATTTCGAATTTTGACGGATTCGAACGTTTTGAGGTGTGCTGAGTTCATTTCGACTATTTTTGGAAAATGTCTGTCTGTCTGTGTGTGTGTGTGTGTATGTATGTATGTGTGTGTGTGTATGTATGTGTGTCACGTCTGTGTGTGACCAGTTTTTTGTGGCCGCTCTACAGCAAAAACTACCGCATGAAATCGAACGAAATTTGGTACACATATGTGCCCGTATGTGAACTTGTGCCCATTGGTTTTTGGCGCGAATTCCTTCAAGGGGGGTGGAGCAATGGGACGTTTTTTGAGTTACGCGTGCTTGCTATTCCTCAGGAAGTAACTGGCGGAATCAAACAAAATTTGGTCCATATGTTGCCATTAACAGGAACAGGTGCTGATTCAATTTTGGTGTCAATAACTCAAACGGGGGTTGAGCTATAGAACGTTTTTTTGTCGTCAATTGTGACTGCTGTATCTCAAGAAATAATGAACGGAATGAAAGAAAAATTTATCGGCAAGTAGCCCTTAGTGGGTATAAGAGCTGATTTTATTTTTGTGTCAACAGCTAAAAAGGGGGTAGCGCAATCGCCCGTTCTTTTTTTCCATTGTGAGTACCCTATCTCAAGAAGGAATGCTACGTTCTGGTTGAAATTTGGAATATATGTGAATCCATACGTAAACAGGCTTTGGTTCAATTTTGACGCCGATCGCTCCAAGAGGTGTTGATTTTCTTTTTTTTTTTTTGGCGAATAAAAATAACTTTATTAATGCAACAATAAGAAAGATAAATCGTAATAGATTGTCGTCTGCGTATTTCTCGTGATTTTAATTGTATGGAAATGATCGGAAATATTATCTCAATGATTTAAAATTTTTAACTGTTGCCATCTTATGTTTGTTAAGAAATAAAATATTTATAATTAATTCAAGCAAGGCTTTTAAAATAACTTTCAATTTTCGCTCTTTGCTTTGCTTTTGCAATAATGCAGACATTGGGATGGTTGTCAAGTTTTTGCATGTGTAATTTTGTTTTTGTTGGGAATATTGCTTCCTCGTCAAGCATGGGGAGGGATCAGAAAAAAAAAGAAAAATATAGAAGAAAGTTTCGTGATGGCCACAACATACTAGTTTATTTTTGCACTAATTTTTTTTTTGCTAAGCGATCACTATAATCATCTCGAAAAATCTGTGCATTCCTTTGCTTATGAGTTTATTAGAAAATTTTCTGTCATTAATTCTGTAAAAAATCAAAGTTTTTTTTTTAAATTGGTTTTTAAAGGTTTAATATGCTCTAAACATTTGAGTAATTTATAAAATGCTTATCCAAATTCACAGTTTTGTCAAATATGTTATCCCAATTGCAAAAAGTATTACTTTAAAGCTATTATCTTTAATAGAAAAAAAAAAACCTTAGGGATTCTAATGACATGAAAACACAAAAATACCATCATCGAGAAAAAGCAGTTTAAAGTTTTTCTTTTGCATAAGAACACATAGGGAGCATGGCCTAAAACCACTCATAACTTTTTAAATACTTGAACTAAAGCAATGAAACTTTTCCCCTGTGTTCAGAATAGTTTTTAGTTTTGAAATAAGCAATAAATTTTTTTTTTTGATCGTTTCATCATTTTTGAGGAACTGTAACCCTTTACCTAAATCCTAAACATTATTAAGAGTGGCAGTTTTTAGCCTACTTTCCCAGTAAAAGTCAGAGAAAGAAGAAGGCTTAATGCATCTTAAAAATATCCCGAAAAACAAAAAAAAGTCAAAAATAAATAAAATAGTTAGATAAATATTGAAAAATTAAAAATTGGAAAGTAGGGTATTGAGATGGGGAAAAATGTCTGTCGGTCTGTCTGTCCCCCCCTAATAACTTTTGAATGAATAGTCCGATTCGAACAAATTTTTTTTTGTTAGAAAGATCTCGGCGAGGACATCTCATTCCCATAATTCGTTTTTTGATTTGAACAATTTTTCGTTCAATTTTGAACAGTTCAAAAAAACTTAACATTAGCGCGTACGGGGAAATTCAAGGCAATTCCGAACTGTGAGGCAAATTTGCTTCAAACAAACTTTGTAGGAAAAAGTTTTTGATGAAAAACTTGTACATAAAATATCTTTTTGATTTGAACAATTTTCCGTTCATTTTGAACAGTTCAAATCAATTAACATTAGCGCGTACGGGGAAACTGAAAGTCAATGTAGATTCCGTACTTGTAGGCGGATTTGCTTCTAACAAATTTTGTTGGAAATAGCTCTTGACGCCAAACTCCAGACTTCAACTCCGAGAATTTAGGGGCACTTGACTCCGGCTCCGACTCCTGTGCCCGACAATTAATCGAACTCCGACTCCCCGACTTCGACTCTGACTTCGTAGCTTTTGCAAAAATTTATACACGGAGGACAGATGACTGACTCCGATTTTTGGACGTTCGACTCCGACTCCTTTATCCCAAAATGAGATTGACTCCGACTCCGCAGCTATGGCTTTAACTGTGAAATAATTATTGTTGATCTGACTTGTTTTTATTTTCACGCTAAAGTTTCAATTTAGGCATTAAGTTCTCGGCGAAGAAACTCGAAGTCATTCATGTTTCTACATAAAGACATGCGCAGACGATTTTTTTTTTTTTTTTTTTTGACAATGAAAATTATTTCTTTAAGTTGACATTTTATTGTTTTTATTTATTTTGGTAATTGCATTAATTCATTTAAAAAATTATTTTTGGCAACAGGGGAAAAAGAAACGATTTTTTTTTTGATATGGTGTATTTATTTTAATAAGCTTATTAATTTTAATTATTATTTTTACTTTCTTCTATGTCTAATATATAGAAGAAAGTATTGGATTCGTGCAAATTTTCGAATTTCGAATTTTGACGGATTCGAACGTTTTGAGATGTGCTGAGTCCATTTCGACTATTTTTGGAAAATGTCTGTCTGTCTGTGTGTGTGTGTGTGTGTGTATGTGTGTCACGTCTGTGTGTGACCAGTTTTTTGTGGCCGCTCTACAACAAAAACTACCGCATGAAATCGAACGAAATTTAGTACACATATGTGCCCCTATGTGAACTTGTGCCCATTAGTTTTTGGCGCGAATTCCTCCAAGGGGGGTGGAGCAATGGGACGTTTTTCGAGTTACGCGTGCTTGCTATTCCTCAGGAAGTTACTGGCGGAATCAAACAAAATTTGGTCCATATGTTGGTATTAACAGGAACAGGTGCTGATTCAATTTTGGTGTCAATAACTCAAACGGGGGTTGAGCTATAGAACGTTTTTTGTCGTCAATTGTGACTGCTGTATCTCAAGAAATAATGAACGGAATGAAAGAAAAATTTATCGGCAAGTAGCCCTTAGTGGGTATAAGAACTGATTTTATTTTTGTGTCAACAGCTAAAAAGGGGGTGGCGCAATCACCCGTTCTTTTTTTCCATTGTGAGTGCCCTATCTCAAGAAGTAATGCTGCGTTCTGGTTGAAATTTGGAATATATGTGAATCCATACGTAAACAGGCATTGGTTCAATTTTGACGCCAATCGCTCCAAGAGGTGTTGTTTTTTTTTTTTTTTTTGAATAAAAATATTTTTATTAATGCAACAATAAGAAAGATAAATCGTAATAGATTGTCGTCTGCGTATTTCTCGTGATTTTAATTGTATGGAAATGATAGGAAATAGTATCTCAATGATTTAAAATTTTTAACTGTTGCCATCTTATGTTTGTTAACAAATAAAATATTTGTAATTAATTCAAGCAAGGCTTTTAAAATAACTTTCAATTTTCGCTCTTTGCTTTGCTTTTGCAATAATTCAGACATTGGGATGGTCGTCAAGTTTTTGCATGTGTAATTTTGTTTTTGTTAGGAATATTGCTTCCTCGTCAAGCATGGGGGGGGGGGGATCAGAAAAAGGAAAAATATAGAAGAAAGTTTCGTGATGGCCGCAACATACTAGTTTCGTTTTGAAAGATGTTAAAGAATTTTTAAATGGGAACAAAGTATATTAGCTGCTTTGTTTAAAAGGTGCTGCGTTTTTTTTTTCTTTTTTTTTTAAAGATGAGTGAGGAGGGATATTTTATTCCTAGAAATCAGCTTAAAATATTTTTGAAACAATTTGCGATTTTAGCTATTTTTGAGAATATTGATCAGGTACTAGAAAGTAGTATGGGTATATGGGAAAGTAGGCTCGTTTAGTTCTAGACAGAACTTCTTGTTAACATTACATTTGCAAGGCAACAAAATTTGTAACAATGGGTTTTATATTTAAACATTCAATGGGGAAATTACCATTGAGAAGGATGTAACGCGCATAGCGCCTAGACCGTTCGGGCGATTTTCATGAAATTTGGCACAAAGTTGTTTGTAGCATGGGGGTGTGCACCTCGAAGCGATTTTTCGAAAATTCGAAGTGGTTCTTTTTCTATTCCAATTTTAAGAACAAAAATATTATAAGATGGACGAGTAAATTACGAAACTATCATAATGTGGAACCGTAACATGGGTACAAGCCAACTGGCGAGATACGAAATTATCATAACGTGGAACCGTAACATGGGTACAAGCCAATTGGCGAGAAAATTCACCACACATTATTCGTAAATGTACAGGCGAACCAAAAGACCTTTTAATTTTTCTATTACGGGCAAAGCCGTGCGGGTACCACTTGTTTCTAATATTTTGCGTGATTTTAAAAGTGGGTGAGTTGAAAAGTGTTCCGCATTCGTGGCCATTTAATTAAAAAGTACTTAATATAATTAAGTAAATAAAAGAAAAAAAATCGACTTCATATATGCATTTTCTTTTTGGTTTCATGTAAAGAATCTTCGTTCGTTTTTCCTGTTTTTAAAGCAATCAAGATTGTCTATTTTTTTCCTTTTATTTATTCACTTTGTGATGGGTAGCTAGCGAGTCACGTGACCCATTGTCGTTGCTTGAAAAATTATTTTCAGAAGTCACGTCTCTGGTAAAAAAATCAATTCATTTTCTCGCATGAAAAAATACAATTTTTACTTTTATTTATTTCCCATTATTTATTTATTGTTTTTGCAATTTCTTTTGAAATATAGATACATTTTGTATTTGTTATTTTATTTCTGCAGACTTTCGTAACATAAATCATTTTTAAACGCTTGTATAGGGGCAATTATGAATTTTGATCTTTTAAATCATATTCATATCTAAAATTTGAGAATTTTTTTAACAAAAATATTTTTAAACATTAAGTTCATTTCAACTATGTTTTTCCTCTTCAATTTGTCTGCTTGAAAAGAATGAAATTTATTTCGTTCACATAGCATTTTCTCAAATAGTAGTATATTTCAGTGTATACTACAACTGTGCCCATTTCGTACTTTGAAGTACGATAAATATTTTCCTCTTTTTATACAATGTTGCATATTTGTAGGGATTCAAGGGCTTAATAAAAATAATTACTTATTTATTTATTTTATTTATATTTTTTTTGAAAAATCAAAGTTTTTTAAATCAAGGACCAGGTTTTAAACAGGGTTGTTTGGTTTAAACCGTGGTTTAAACCAAGTGGTTTTCAAAAAAAAAAAATGTTTTTTTTTCAAAAATGTTTTTTTTTTTTTTTTTTGAAAAATTTCATTGTTTTCCCCCAAATGTTTTCATAAATTTTACATATTATTGCAAAGAGTAAGATCTAATTAACGCAAAGTAACTAGCAGTGCTTTATAGAGAAATTACAGATTTAATAAATTTAGAAACTGATATTTTTTAAGGTTATGCAAGTTTGCTAAATAGTTTCTTTTGCTTTTTTTGTTTTGTTTTTTCTTTTTTAAAATGTATGCGGCTTTTCTCTTAGGTACATAAATGTACAAGACAAACCAACTTAGTTTTTCTAAAATTACATGGAAAAAAATCGAGTACCTCTTTTATAGTTTTTTTAGTTATCATTTTTTTTTTTCAGTCTTTTGCATTTCAAAATAGTCCAAAAAGCATATTTTAACTAAAATTTCATATACTACCTAATTTGCTTGATTACTTAAGATTTATTGAGATATATTATGTACCATTGAAGCGATGAATAGTTTAAAAATATCTTTCCACTAGAATATTTAAATGACAAGAGGAAAAAAAAATAACTAAAGAATTCAAGAACACTTAGAGTAGGCATAAAATTGCGCTTGTACCTGCATATTTTTTGCATCCCTGGTAAACGATGCAGTCAGAGCAAGAAAAGAAAATGTATAAAATTAAGAAAACACATCCATTTAACTCGGTGCTCTTACAAAAAAAAAAGGCCAAATTTTCACCTTTCAAAGAACTTTTTTGATCCCAATGTAATAAAAGAAGTCTCATGCATGAATGGTGGAAGAACCAATAAACATTAATTTTTATGACTGTCTTAATTTTTTAAATATGTTAAAAGCATAGACTAATAATAAGAATAGACCGAGCTATGGCAACCCTTTTGCTGCTCATAAACCAAACCATGTGACTGGTGGATATCCTAGCAACAGTGGACGTTGATCGTCTGCTACGAGAAATAAAATAAATGAGAATTAAAATAAATAGAATTGATGGAACACGGAAGAATGATCTTTTATGGAGTCCGATTTGTAAATTTGTTATTCTAAGTTGTAAATATTTTGTTAATATATTGAGTTTTTCGTTTAGATAGTACTGTACATTTTCTTTATTCAATTTCAATAACTCTCTAAGCAATTAAGGATGCCTGCGCCCAAACAGAATCGGCAAACGGTAAGATTTTTACCTACAATTTCAATTTAAGGTACCGATTAGTACATTTTTGCCTTGACGCAAAACGTTTGCGCCAACGCTGACGTAGCAGTTCCGAATGGAATAAAAGTTACCGAAAACTGATCAAAAACTATTACTAATGTCAAAATAATTCATAACTAAAAGAAAAACAGTTCAATCTCTGCATCTGAAAAAAATTATAATGAAAACACATTGCGTCTTAAAATACATGTCGAGTGCCAAACTATAGATAATGCTGCCATCTAGCAACCATGCTGCCAAAGTCTTCGCCAAGCCCTTCCACCAGTCACATGATACATCTATGAACCAATTTTCTTCATCAGCAAGAATGAGAAAGCTCGGTCTACTCTTATTATTAGTCTATGGTTAAAAGTGTATTTTCAGTCACGTTTGTACTGAGACTTTTAATTAAAATGATTTTGTTTTCTTTGGTAGAAAATTTGTATTCCCAAATGCATTAAACCAGGAGAAATAATGTCTACAATGGAAAACATAATGATTTTCTTAAAACCTGCTTTTCCTGTTTCAATAATTGTTGTCACTGATACGTTAGGTAAATAAATTACATGATTTGTAACTTTCTTTTTAAATTTTAAACAAAATACTGTTTGACCACGGATTGTATGTAATCTGGCAATCTGCCAAGTAAAGAAGATTCCATCTGAATGACTCTAGCAGGGAAGATGGGAAAATAGTGATGGGATATTGATACACGCGTTCTATAATGTCACTAGTGCCTTATTCATTTATTGCATTCTAAGAAATAAAGTAAAGGGAAACAAAGATAGTTACCATGGAAACAACAAAAAGAAAATAAAATATTTTCATCTCGTTCAGGAACGTAAAAGCAAAGTGGTAAGCTCAAAACTTCGTTGTGAATAAATAAATCAATTAACTTTCGCCGTGAGAATAGAGATCGAATCTACTTTAGTTTTAAAAAATGTTGCTGCGAGCAAATTTTCATTTTTACAAAACTAAGGCTAAACAATAGAGATGCAAAAGTGCACATCTGAAACAAACCAATAAACACCCCTATAAACTAATAGATACGTCCATTTCCACCTATAAACCGGCTATTAGTCTTTCCATGTAATCGATGGTCAATGTGTTGATCTTTTGATTTTTAAAGTTGCATAATGTGCAACAGACTTTTGATTCATTTGTAGATACTGCAAAATACATTCCATGTTTAAGAATGTGTGATTTAAATTTTAACTTTTATTATTTTTTTATTTGTAGTATGATTATGAGGAAATTAATTTGCAATAATTTATTCTTGGTTATTTGTAATTGATAATGTCTGAACTATCACAGTTAATTATTTCTTTGATTATTTATACCAACACCCATTTACGTATTATATTTTTTATGATAGTTAAAGATTTTTAAACAATATTCTCCTATAGAAATCATCAAGTATGAGAAAATGATTGTACAAGATTTTACTCTTAAATATTTAATTAAATACGTAGAAATTAGGTACAAATATGAATATTAAACATTCCTTATCAATCAATTTATAAAATCTTCATGATTTTCCTAAAATAAAATTGTTTTTCTTACAAATAGTAATATAAACCAAATAAACTCAATTTAAACCGAAAAAGCGTGGTTTAAAAAAAAACATAACCTCGATTTAGGGTTTTTTTATACAAAATAACTTTTTTGGATTGTACCTGAAAATTAAGTACAGTCGTGAAATGTTGATAATGCTTTTCCTACAATACAACAGTTCACGATTGTATATTTCGTTTTCAGGTACTATCTGAAAAATGTGCTTTGCATGGGGGGAAAAGTTTCATAGAAATAAATAAAAATGTTTTGCAAAAAAGCTCCGTTTATGAGTTCAAATGCTGCATGAGTATTAATGGAATAAAATTAAAAATTAAAAAAAACCCGACTGAGTCGCAACTGTCGAATCAAGAGGGAAAATTGAAAATCCTTTTAAAAGCCTTATATTATTAAAAATCAATATCAAGTATTTTCTTTACTAATAATAAACCTGAATGTCCTTCTGTCTGTCCGGATGTCTGTCAGGATCTATGTGACGCGCATAGCGCCTAGACCGTTCGGCCGATTTTCATGAAATTTGGCACAAAGTTAGTTTGTAGCGTGGGGGTGTGCACCTCGAAGCGATTTTTCGAAAATTCGATGTGGTTCTTTTTCTATTCGAATTTTAACAACAAAATTTTCATAAGATGAACGAGTAAATAATGAAATTATCATAACGTGGAACCGTAACATGGGTACAAGCCAATTGGCGAGATACGAAATTATCATAACGTGGAACAGTAACATGGGCACAAGCCAATAGTTAAGTTTTCGATTTTTCAATTTTATTTTTAAATGATAGAGTAACATGTATGAACATCATAGGTGAAAAAAATTTTGCGATACGATAAGTAGTTTTTTTTTTTAAATTAATTTTTAAAGTTCAAGCGCTTGTGACGTCAAATGGCATAGGAAGTGACGTCATGCGCTCTTCCGACAGGGGAGAAGCCGAAAGTCACGCATTCGACTTCGAAGACGAAACGTAAAAGGCTTATCTCCTCGCATTTAACTCCTCGCGTTTCTGGAACATTAAACCTCTCATCCTCTCGGAAATATTCGAATATCATCATTGATGTTACATGAGGAAGATTATTTAGATTGTGCTTTAACGAATCCGGTCTCCATAATGTGTTCAAAAGGATTATTGAATTTCTAAAAAATAAAAATATCAGCGTGCTCAAAATGTCCCTAGCGAAAACAAGGGATCTTCGGCGGAAGGCTGCCCATTAGTGCCCTGTGACGTAGGCTCGTGACGTTTCAGAAAAGCGCATTTTTTCGCGTAGATTTTTAAAAATTCATTAAAAATCAACCACGGTGTTTTAAAATTCGACGATGGTGAATTTTTTAGTTTTGAGGGTCAATTAACAATATACAATAGCCAAAATATGAACATTTAATAGGTTGCAACTTCCCTATTGGCGAGAAAATTCATCATACATTATTTTTAAATATACAGGCGAACCAAAAGACCTTTCAATTTTTATATTACGGGCAATGCCGTGCGGTTACCACAAGTATTTCTATAAAATAGAAACTGGTAACAGATAAAAGTTTTAAATCATTGCTTTTAATTTCCTTGTCGGCCAGCAATGAATTTGGTTGTCAATCGCGTGAATAAAGGCTCAGACGTATTTAAAATCTGCTATAAAAAACGTTATAATTCGAATTCTATGGGACATGGAAGTTCCAAACACATTCTACCAGACGCGAAAAAAGTCTCGTCATTTTGGTATTAAATTTTTAATTTTTTAACAATGCTTTCACTGCTAAAATTGCGAAAAACCTTTTAGACGATTTTAATTAATATCTTCGTTAATTAATGTCATCCAGAGATAAAACCTAGTTAAGAACACTCTCGATCAACTCTCCTTTCGAACAATTTTTTTTTTCAAAATCGGTCCATCCGTTTAGGCGCTAGAGTGCCACAGACAGACACACAGATACACAGACGCACAGATACAGATACACAGACACGTCAAACTTATAACCCCCTTCCTTTGTGTGTCGCGGGTTACAAACACACACACATACATGAAATACACCGCCAGCTCAGTCATTTCCAGCCGAGGACTGCAGTTTCGTGCTTATTAGCACTCATCAGCCCGGCATAGGAAAGTGACTGAGCAAGGAGATGGAAAACCTCTTAAGGAAGCCAAGAGTGCCAAACAAACTGGTAGCTAATATAAGAATTAGCACAGACCAGACGAGTGACCGAAGCAATGGTTCGGTTCAACTCGAATATTGAAGGCAAGGCATGGTATAGTCAGTAAATTACCGCCCATTTGCCAGGGCTAAAGCAGAAATACATGAAATACACCGCCAGCTCAGTCATTTCCAGCCGTCACTTTCCTATTCCGGGCTGATGAGTGCTAATAAGCACGAAACTGCAGTCCTCGGCTGGAAATGACTGAGCTGGCGGTGTATTTCATGTATTTCTGCTTTAGCCCTGTCTAATGGTGGTAATTTACTGAATACACACACACATTTTGATAGTTGAATTAAAAACAAGTAAGAAAATAGCTCTCACCAAACATAAAACATTAATAAAGACCATCCACCGAAAAGAAATAAAAGTCTATTTTATCCATTTGCGAAAAAGTTTCCTATTTTTGTCTCGGAAATTCCAAAGAGTTTTAGAAAACGCCCTTTCGATAAAGCAGAAACGGCGGGAAAAGAGGCGGGGTATGTCGTATGCTTAAGAATGTTCCATGGAAGTTGCCACAAGGTTTCCGAAGTATGGCACTTGGAAATCTCACGCTTTCATAAGAATTTTATCGCAGCATTTGAATACTTTTCGTGCGTTCGGAATTTCCGAATGCAATTCTCTTCGAATAGCGCAGTCTAAATAATGCTTATGCAAATAATGAAAGTCTGAGAGGGAAAGTTCATGGGAGGGAGGGGGGGGGATTCGTACGAGATTTAAACAAAGATATGCTTGCCCTAGACAGGAAAGCGAAGACAAAATTGAGCCGTTAGCACTATTCGTATTTTTATTATAATCCTCATATAAATAGCAGATGATCGAGTAGAGTAACCCACGTGTTTGAAAGGGCGGCTTTGGCTTTAGCCGCCCTTTGGCTTTATTGTGAAGGCTTTATTGTGACAAGGCTGAACTCGATCCGGTAACTTATCTGTTTTACTGGTAAGACTTTCATTTTAGGAAAACGAAGAAACTCAAACGATTTACGCCATCTACTGGAGTTAAGGGTTAATCCACTGGCGTTAGGGTTGAAATTTCAACTATCAAAATATCACCAAGCAGGCAATTGCTTCGTTCAAATGTAGAAACAATTTTCACCTGTCATACCATGACGGACGATTTTCTAGTACATTATTATTTTTGTGTAATGGGAAATGGGGCTCGTTGGCTCGGTCTCAATAATTTTAATATTATTGGTATTTTTACTTTCTTCTATATCTAATATATAGAAGAAAGTATTGGATTCGTGCAAATTTTCGAATTTCGAATTTTGACGGATTCGAACGTTTTGAGGTGTGCTGAGTCCATTTCGACTATTTTTGGAAAATGTCTGTCTGTCTGTGTGTATGTGTGTGTGTGTGTATGTGTGTGTGTGTGTATGTGTGTGTGTGTGTATGTGTGTGTGTGTGTATGTGTGTGTGTGTATGTGTGTGTGTATGTGTGTCACGTCTGTGTGTGACCAGTTTTTTGTGGCCGCTCTACAGCAAAAACTACCGCATGAAATCGAACGAAATTTGGTACACATATGTGCCCCTATGTGAACTTGTGCCCACTGGTTTTTGGCGCGAATTCCTCCAAGGGGGGTGGAGCAATGGGACGTTTTTTGAGTTTTGCTCGATTGCAATTCCCCAGGAAGTAACTGGCGGAATCAGACAAAATTTGGTCCATATGTTGTCCCTAACAGGTACAGATCCTGATTCAATTTTGGTGTCAATAGCTCAAACGGGGGTTGAGCTATAGAACGTTTTTTGATGTCAATTGTGACTGCTGTATCTCAATAAATAATGAACGTAATCTAACAAAAATTTATCGACAAGTAGCCCTCAGAGGGTATAAGAAATGATTCTATTTTGGTGTCAACAGCTAAAAAGGGGGTGGCGCAATCGAACGTTCTTTTTTTTCCATTGTGAGTGCCATATCTCAAGAAGTAATGCTACGTTCTTAATGAAATTTGGAATAAATATGAATCCATATGTAAACAGGCGTTGGTTTAATTTTGGCGCCAATCGCTCCATGGGGGGGGGGGCTGATTTTTTTTAATTTGTGTGAATAAAAATAGCTTTTTAATTGCAACAATAAGAAAGATAAATCGTAACAGACTGTTGTCTGCGTTCAGCTCGTGCTTTTAATTGCATGGAAATGATCCGAAATATTATTTCAATGATTTAAAACTTTTAACTGTTGCCATCTTGAGTCTGCTAACAGATAAATGTTTGTAATTATTTTCAGCAAGGCTTTAAAAATAATTTTCAATTTTCATTCTTTGCTTTGCTTTTGAGATAAATCAGGAATTGGGATGGTCAACAAGTTTTGGCATGTGTAATTTTGTTTTCGTTGGGAATATTGCTTCCTCGTTAGGCATGAGGAGGGATCAGAATTATAAGAAAGATATAGAAGAAAGTTTCGTAATGGCCACAACATACTAGTTTATTTTAGTTTATGAACCACAAATAGCACCATGTTGCAATTACATTAAACAAACGTGATTTCAGAAACAAATTTTATTGCTATTTTTTTAGTTCTGAGCATTTTCTGAAGGACAACCTTATTTTTACTTTCTTCTATATCTAATATATAGAAGAAAGCATTGGATTCGTGCAAATTTTCGAATATCGAATTTTGACGGATTCGAACGTTTTGAGGTGTGCTGAATCCATTTCGACCATTTTTGGAAAATGTCTGTGTGTGTGTGTGTGTGTTTGTGTGTGTGTGTGTGTGTGTGTGTGTGTGTGTGTGTGTGTGTGTATGTCACGTCTGTGTGTGACCAGTTTTCTGTGGCCGCTCTACAGCAAAAACTACCGCACACATATGTGACCCTATGTGAACTTGTGCCCATTGGTTTTTGGCGCTAATTCTTTGAAGGGGGGTGGAGCAATGGGACGTTTTTTGAGTTACGCGTGCTTGCTATTCCTCAGGAAGTAACTGGCGGAATCAAACAAAATTTGGTCCATATGTTGCCATTAACAGAAACAGGTGCTGATTCAATTTTGGTGTCAATAACTCAAACGGGGGTTGAGCTATAGAACGTTTTTTGTCGTCAATTGTGACTGCTGTATCTCAAGAAATAATGAACGGAATGAAAGAAAAATTTATCGGCAAGTAGCCCTTAGTGGGTATAAGAGCTGATTTTATTTTGGTGTCAACAGCTAAAAAGGGGGTAGCGCAATCGCCCGTTCTTTCCATTGTGAGTGCCCTATCTCAAGAAGTAATGCTACGTTCTGGTTGAAAATTGGAATATATGTAAATCCATATGTAAACAGGCTTTGGTTCAATTTTGACGCCAATCGCTTGAAGAGGTGTTGACTTTTTTTTTTGCGAATAAAAATAGCTTTATTAATGCTACAATAAGAAAGATAAATCGCAATAGATTGTCGTCTGCGTATTTATCGTGATTTTAATTGTATGGAAATGATCGGAAATATTATCTCAATGATCTAAAATTTTGAACTGTTGCCATCTTATGTTTGTTAACAAATAAAATATTTGTAATTAATTCAAGCAAGGCTTTTAAAATAACTTTCAATTTTCGCTCTTTGCTTTGCTTTTGCAATAATTCAGACATTGGGATGGTCGTCAAGCTTTTGCATGTGTAATTTTGTTTTTGTTGGGAATATTACTTCCTCGTCAAGCATGGGGAGGGATCAGGAAAAAAAAAGAAAAATATAGAAGAAAGTTTCGTGATGGCCACAACATACTAGTTTTAAATGGTTTTAATGAGGAATGGAGTAATAAATTGCACTCCTCTCCTAGTGTACGTTTTTTTGGTTAATAATTCTTCGTAGTTTTTTACATTTTTTCTCATGAAGAAAAAAGTTACGGCAGCATTTCTTCAGACTATGAACGCGGGCCACGATGATCCACTTTCAGGAAACCCACACAAAACGAAAATTTCTAGAAGAATTAGGAATTAAATATTATAGTATTAGCAACAGTGAAGGTGATGACGACTCAAATTTTTCTGATTCAAATTCAGATGATTCCGGCATCCTCATATATATATATATATATATATATATATATATATATATATATATATATATATATATATATATATATATATATATATATATATATATATATATATATATATATATATATATATATATATATATATATATATATATATATATATATATATTCCTGCTTACTTTATTAAGCCTTATAAGTTGCTACACATATAAGTTCGTTAATTCAAATACATATACTTTTACTTCTAATTAATTTTGCTGCATGTATAATACTGACCCGCACAGAAACCTTGCAGAATATTTAATATGCCAGCTGCCCCAGCTCTTCGTAAACGTAGCAGCAATTTAATACCCATGATTTCATTAATTCTTGTTTTCAATGTTCCTAGTTTATTTTTTAACGTTCCATGTTCATTTTCGTTGTTGTTATTGTTGTTTATCTTCGTTGTTACATACACTTATTTCTGTGCTACCCGTGCATGTGAAACTACATACTTTACTATATATATATATATATAATAGCCAAAATCACTGATCGAGTAATTCTCTGACGTCACCAACAATGAAACTCGTGCCATAGCATGCGTGACGGCATTATTTCATTGTTGAAGCCCCGAAAATTCAGTTAGTTATTTCTAATTTGATATAATTTTGTGGCAATGTTTGACATGCAGGGAAATTCTTTATTTTGACAAGGCTGAACTGGATCAGGTAACTTAACTGTTTCACTGGTAAGAATCATTTTAGGAGAATGAAGAAATGAAAAAGTGGTCAACAATGAACTTCATCTACTGGAGTTTAGGGTTCATCCACCTGAGGTAGGGTTAAAATTTCAACTATCATAATATCATCAAACAGGCCATTGCTCCGTTCAAATGTAGAAGCAATTTTTACTCGTCATACCTTGACGGGCGATTTTCTAGTGCATATCAGTAATATAAATAAATAAATTTGGCATATAAAATAATTTAATTAATTTGAATAATAATTTTTAGCACAGTTCTTGAAATTATGAAGAAAATCTTGTCATTTAAAGCGCTTTTTAAAGGCATTGTGTTACAGACATACTACTGGATAAAAACTGGAAGAAATAATGACGATAGAATTATTCCCTTAGATTTCTACTTCATAGAAAATTTTATTCTCGGGCTAGTGAAATACTTTTGTCCTCGCCAAAATCGAGAGCACCACCTGCGCGCCATGTCCCCAGACACGCATGCGTTGGACAAAAAAATGAAAAGTAGTTTTAATTTTTAATGGCTGTCGCCATACGGTGCGGAAAAGATTAGTTGGAAATAGTTTCTCGTGGGGCTTAGTTGCGACGATAAAGAAATGAGGGTGGAAAATCGATACTGCACATATTTCTTCGATGGAGAGGAGAAAAAAGTTGGAGTGAAATTCCTTAAAACATCACTTTATCAGCAGTTTTTTTTTCTTCCCCAGTCTACAGAGATGGTTGGAGATATTTTTTTTAGGAAAGGGGGAAAAAAAGACGAAAAAAAAAAGAGCCTATATCGATAAATACTTAGAAAGCTTACTGTTAAACAACTATATTAAGACTTGAAAGTCTCCCGTCAAGGTAGGGCGGGTGAAAATTGCTTTTACGCTTCTACATTTTAGCGAAGCAATTGCCTGTTTGGTGATATTTTGATAGTTGAAATTCTTAAACCTAACTCTAGTGGATGAACCCTAAACTAAAGTGGATAGCGTTAATTTTCAACCACTTTTTTGATTCTTCGTTCCCCTAAGAAGACTAGCTCCCTAACCCTAGGTCCAGTGTATTAACCCTAAACTCCTGTAGTAGGTTCATTGTTGACCATTTTTTCGTTCCTACTTTCCTCTGAAATGACAGTCTTACCTGCAAAACAGTTAAGTGACTGGATCCAGTGCAGCCTTGTCACTAGAATGCCTTTCCCTGCATGTCAAACATTACCAAAACATATTATCAAATGATCATGCCGTGGCGCGAGTTTCATTGTCGAATCACGCGCGTTACTCGATCATCGGCTATTACTTATATATGAGGATGAGGATGGAGACTCAATGTTTAATCTCGAGCAAGAAAAGATGAAAACAATGGATGCACAGATAAGTTGGCAGTAATCGGCAATCGGTTATATTCGGCCACATTACCGATTATCGGCGGAAAAATGTTTTTTGCTTCAAGTTTTTTTAAGTATGCCTAGAGCAAAAAGCTATGTCGAATGAACAATAAACAATCCGTTTATCGTCGCTTCAGAGCAACAGTAAGATATCAAATCCCAGAAATGACACTAAGATTTCTCACTGTTGCTCCTCTAGGTGACGGTATGCAGTTTTCTTATGGTTTCGAAAGAAAAGTTGGGAGTTGTTAGATAGTTGTGTTACTTTCTCTTCACCTCTCAAAATTTTAGGAAACACTGCTATTCGCACACACACACACACAAAAAAAAGTTTCTTCTCCTTTTTCTTTTTTCTCAGTTCTAGTTGTTATACACTGTTTATAGTACACATTATGACAGCAAACATTTTGTAATTTGTTTTAAATATAAATCTTTTATAATGCAGCAAAAAGTTTATTATTGTTTTTAATGTTTTAATTCTTTAAAACATGCTTAAAATTTTACTTTTACAAAAATTGATGAAAGAAGCAGTGTTATTTTTTTTAATTTAATTTCAGTTCATTACGCACGCACACAATGTTCCAACGTTTCTTACATGTCTATACTTTTTCAACTACTCTACCTTTAGCATTTGAGATTGCCTTAGGAATTTCCCAAAAGATGAAAGACCTAAGTTAAGACGGCACAAATAATAATAATAATAATAATAATAATAATAATAATAATAATAATAATAATAATAATAGCTACAAAATTAAAAGTATCTACCGATTAAATACTTGAATTTTCATGTCGAGTTAACAAAATGTAATTGGCGAACAGAGTTTGAATAAAAATTTTGAATTTTTTTTTTTTTTAGAAAACATAAAAATGGAGAAAAATAAAAGTCAAGATCATAGGCGGATTTATGCCAAAAGTTTTGGGGGTGCAACAGTAGCGGGGATCTGGAGGGAGGGGGGATATTCCCGGAGTACGAAGGCAGTGGCGAAATCAGAAAGTAATTTTAGGGCGGCGCGCACTTTTAAGTCTAAAAAACTCGATGTAAACCATATTTAGTAATATTAGGGGATTGGCAATTCTTAACATTTCAAACTGCAGGAAGTCTTCAACGAAAGTCGATGTTGTTAGAAGCAATGGGTGAATTCAGCTTCTGGTTTGGAAAGGCATTTACGCCCCAGAAAAAAATTGCAATAGTAGTTTTGAAAACGCAGTTTTACAGTTCTTGGTGATATTTTAGGGGCGAGAAAGGTACGTGGGGCTCCAAGGCTATTTTTAGAAATTTAAGTCTTATAAATGTGATTATAGTCCATATTTATAGTTTGAGTTAGGAATGACACTTATGGACTGTCTCCAATCGATTTTTTGAAAAACAGATAGAAATACGTCCTCCCCCAAACTACCTCTTTAATTTTTCATAATTGAAGTTCCAAAAACGCTATGGTGGACAAGTTTTGATGCTGTTACCAGACGGGGTGTTCTGGAGCTCTTCCCTGGAAAAGTTTTGACATTGAAGTCCTAAAAATGAAGTTCTTATGCAATACTCCATGGTATTAAAAAAAGGATTCTCCTACTAAATATTACGAAATAGAAGTTTTAAAAACCAAAACATTAATAATCTTTTGATAATATTAGAGAAAGGGGGTCGGAGGCCGTTGTTCGAATATTTTCCAAAATTAAAGTCTTAAACACAAGAGTGTAAGACCATATTTGGTAATTTTTGGGACACTGCAGTTTTTCAAAACTGAAGCTCCAAAAGGGCAATTTTAAATGATTTTCAATGTTTTTAGGTGATTAGAGGATCTTTCTTGGAAATTTTGCGAAATTGAAGCCCAATAAACGAACTTTGAGATGCTCTGTAATAACTTCGGCTGGAGAGAGGCTTCGGAGAAGAAAAATTTTCAGCACTATTAGAAAAAATTAAAACGAAATAGAAAAAATGAAAACGAAATTTAAAAAAATGAAAAATGAAAAAAAACAGGGAGGAGATATGAAAGAAAGATGATTGTGCGAGGAGGGGGGGGGGAGGCACACAATTCGTTTTAAGATTTTTTCCCAACATTCTTTTTTTTCTCAAAGTAACTGCGTTTTCCCAAAATGAGAACTTTTCTTCCGTTCAATAATAAAGAATATTTTTTTTAAAAACATCAACTCAGCATTTTGTGGGGAGGGTCACCGGTCTTGTGCCTCCTCCCCCTGGATGCAGCATGGCAGGCAGGCCCTGATTACTGAATAGGCCAACTAGGCCTATAACTAGGGCCCTCAAATGGCTTAAATTACTTCAGTCTATGGCTAAAATTGTTTCAGCAAATGGCTAAATTAATGAAGTTTAAATACAGGGGGGGCCCCAAAATGTATTTGGCCTAGGGCCCCTCGATGTCTTAATCGAGCCCTGACTGCAGCAAAATGTCCGGGGGTCCCCCTTTAGAAATTTTTGAAAATTTACCTTAAACATGTTGGTTTTTAGTTGATTTCGGAGTAGATTTCATTGATCAAGTTTGTTGCAAAAGTCCTTTTCTTTTTTGAATAAATTGTTTGAGAAATTTCTTTATTTGCATGAAATTATTTATTAGGGTTTTTTTTTTAAATGGATAAAATTACTTTTTCCTTGCACTAGCGAAGTGTGGTGATACAATGGATTCAAGTAAATTTACTAGTATAGCAGCCAGGGCCGGATTTAGGGGAGGGCAGGCGGGGCTACTGCCCCGGACCTCCACAACAAAGGGGCCCCCACAGTAAAATTTTTACAAAATATCCTAACTTTCACGGGTCTGCAAATTTTAGGTTTAATCTCCCAGACTTTTTTTTTTTTTTGTATTTCTACAAAGAATGCTTGCACAAAAATAATATTATTATCGATATATCAGAAAGCCCTGATTGCAAGTATCCGTTTACTATCAATTTTTTTATTTGATCGAGCACTTCAGTGGCAATATGTATTTTTTTTAATTCATTTAATTTGTAATTTGTACCTATGAGTTAAAGAGAAATAAAGTGAGTAAAAAAAAATCCGAAAAATGGTTAACTTTGCAGGTCATCCTTACAACTTCTCGCGTCTTGAGCTCAAAAATTAAAAAAAATATTTGACAAAATGACTTGAAAAGATATTTTTTAACGGAAATATCTATTGAACACGACGATTTTCTCCCGCTTCCCCCCCCCTTTTTTTTACTTTTTTATTTTAATAATAACGAAGAATTTTGAATTAATCATTAAAAATCTGTTATAATTTTCTATTAGCAACAGATTGCATGGGGGCACTTTTTTTTTTTTTTAACCAAAGAAAGGATTTAGCCCTTTAAGTTGGTGAAACCCCTATAATATATCAAAGTATCGGATATTTTCAAAAATATGATGATCTTTTCGAACTCTGATTAGGGGTCTCCACTCCTTCGTTGCCCCGGGGCCTCCAACACTTCCAAATCCGGCCCTGATAGCAGCTGTGAATTTTTTTCCCCCAACTGCGTTTCAGGGTGAAATATACTAAATTATTATTTTTTTTGAAAACCCAACCAAAAATTTTGGGGGTGCGGTGCACCCCCTGGCACCCCCGTAAATCCGCCTATGGTCAAGATTATAAATAAACACAAATTTCCGTCCAGAACTAAACGAGAGTACTTTTTCGCATACCAACATCGACTTTCTAGCGTGTGGCCAATATTCTCTTAATTAACTGAAAGCTCAAGTTATGTCACAGAATATCTTAAAGTTGATTCTTAAAAACGTAATATGTCCTCATCGGATAAAATATATACTTAAAAAAATAAATAAACGAACAAATAAAGAAGTAGCACTTCTTTAACAATGCAGCTAATATACAGGGTGTCCCAAAACGACATATTAACAAACTCTGCACAGTTCCTGTAGGACCCATAGTTTACGAGAAAAATACGAAAAACAAATATGACGTCACTTCCGGTACAAGGAAAAAAACACCTTATTAGACATATTAACAACAGTATTTGCATATATTTCCGGACGATAATGTTTAAAACGTCATTACACGTATTTGCTGTTATACTTTTGCACCGGCAGTAACGTCATACTTTTGTTTCGTATTTTTCTCGTAAACTATGGATCGTACAGGAACGTGAAAAAGTTTTTTAATTGTTCGACAAAGTTTGTTTGAAACAAATCTCAGTTCATGCTCTATATAGAACTTATATTTCCTCGTAGGGCACTCATGTTATGCTGAATACTGGATTGGTTTTGTTCTCATCGCATCTTAAGGTAAGATAATTTAACATGTGATGCGTTTAGCCCAATGTTACTCTGTATTGCATACACTTGAGCTTAAACATTCTATTTTTAGTTTGTAGTTATATTTTTTGGTCTTTTAATCATATTTATTGAATCCTCCACGGCTGATGAGCTCTGGATTCAACCTTTCGTCTTTTTCTATTAAATTGCTGCTTGTATTTTGTTTTTCTCATCATTATTGTTCGTATAAAATGTTTAAAAATTTTTATTTGGCCTTTATTTTTTTTATATTTACTTGGCTTTTTAGTTTTGCTGCGTTGCGCATCTATGGACTTTTGGTGGGGTCTTTTCAATATTTTTCACTTTTATTATAATTATTTTATATATATATATAATTATAGAGAATAATTAAGATGAAAAAATTTAACTATAAACTAATAAGAGAGTGTTTTAGCTCCAGCATATGCACTACAGAACAACATTGGGCTAAAAACGCACCTCATGTTAAACTATAAACAATAAACAGGAACTTAAACCTAAAATCAAAAGCAGGGGGTTTCGCCTCACTAATTAGGAAAACGAGTTCCGATAATTAGCCTTCCACAGGACAGTACCTGCCAATAACTTAAATCATCTTACCTTGAGATCCGAAAAGAACAAGCTCAATCCAGTATTCAACTGATCAATATTCAGTCCATTTATAAAAACGTTAAAGTCGAAATAAATTAAAACGTATCCGTGTCCGAAAAAATCAGTCCAGGACTGATCAAATTACTCATATATATATATATGAGTAATCATATATATATATATTTATATATATATATGAGTATATATATATATATATATATATATATATATATATATATATATATATATATATATATATATATATATATATATATATATATATATATATATATATATATATATATATATATATATATATATATATATATATATATATATATATATATATATATATATATATATATATATATATATATATATATATATATATATATATATATATATATGTGTGTGTGTACTTTCATAAGTACTTAGTTATGTTAAGAGCAGCGACAAAGAATAGCAGACTACGAGGATCAGTGTAATTATTTCGAAAAAGGCTTTTCGTAATGAGGATGGCTAAAAATAATCTTTAGTCGCTACGTAAAATCTTCCTATTAATTATGGAACAGCATGGATATATATATATAATAAGCGACTAAAGATTATTTTTAGCCATCCTCATTACTTATATTACTTATGAAAGTACTTAACTAAGTACTTTATGCCAGGTCTTAAACGTTATCATTGTACAGTTAGGAATTCCAGTTCTCCGTGCTTGGACTTTAGAGGCACCATTTTGCAGTAAGCATCAAGTGTTTTTTTTTTTTGAACTGTGGCGTAAAAAATCAAGATAAATATTAATTATTTGGACCATAAAGAATTTTTTCTAGAGAATTTTCTGAACATGTTTCTGACTTTTGATCAAAAAATACTGTGCAGTATTTTTTCATCTATTGTCAGTGACAATAAATGAAAAAGTGTGAGAAAACGCAAAAATTCGAACGGGTAACGAAATTTAAAATTAAAAGACAATAATTTGGAATGCATTTTATGCAAAGTGTGCCCTAGATGCATATGTACCTCCCCCTTTCCTCTATATTGTGCTATGTTTTCGTTGAAATTTGATTGGTTAAATGTAATTTAAGATAGATTTAGGGGAAATTTTCAGAAATTAAGTATTTATATTTTTTATTAACTCTTATACCCACATTGAGTTTCACGGCCCCTACCCGATAGGTGTTACCTGGAGTAGATCCCCCCCCCCTCGTAGTGACGTTACTGGCATTTTCACCTTCGAATTAAGATTTTCTGAACATTAAGCAAATTAGAAATAAATTTGCTGGTTATCATAAAAGAGGAAAAATCAGGCAATAAATTCAAAATTTGTTCTTGAAAATAATTTTTTCCACCTTCCGGTACCAAATGAGAAAAAAAAAATGTTTAGCATCACATTAAATGAAAAAATGTAATTTCTAACTCTTACAGAAAAAAATTGAGATTTACTGAAGTGAAATGAAATGACATGCATACCATTTTCTGTATGAATCAGTTTTCAATACGTGTTTCTCGTCACATTAACAAAACCAAAAAATAGAAAGGTGATCGTTTTTTACTTGGCATTGTGAAAACTGTTTTCTATGCATGTAAAAAATTATTTGTGCATATTTTTAAGGTTTTGGGGCACATTTTAGGCACATTTCAGTGATTTTTTTGACCATATGATCCGGACTCTTATCTTAATATATGAAAATCTTCTGTGCGGACGTTTGTCACCTTAAGGCTTTTAAACGGCTGGACCGATTTTGATCAAATTTTTTGTGTGTAATTAAGTTGTGGCAAGCATGGTTTCGAAGTGCGATAGATCAAATCGGAAACGTTTTTGTTAATAATTAATTAATTTAAACGTTGGATGATAATATCTCCCAAATGATTAATATTTATTTTAACCTATTGTTGAGACAATATTTGAAGTTTTAAAAGTTTTCGTTCAAAAGATCGGACCACTAATCGGTCGGAATTGGCTTCTCTCACTGATCGGCTGGATTACAGTAACGTGGTGGCTTGACGACTTTGGCTATAAACAATAGAGTTTGCGTGATTATTTGTTTACATTTTAAAGCTATTGTTAATGTAATTTATTGTATTTTTTGTTATTTTAACGATATATTTCAAATTGCAAAGAATTGTTTTTCGTTTTTAAAGAGTTTTTAGTCATTTTAGTTGAAGAATGTGTTTATTTTACATCGGGTGGGGGGGGGGGATGAGTGATTTTCGCTTATTCAGGGAACTATTTTTACTTTTATAATTTTTTTAAACGATATCCTTTCGATTGTTTCATTCTTTTTCATATGGGGGAAGTTGCAGCAGGATTCCCCGTTTGTTCTTGATGGGTAGTTAGTTTTCTTCACCTTATATCTGAGGACGCTTTTTATCCTTTGAGTATAGCTGAAGTAACAAAACATCAAGTACAGGAGAAAAATAGTCAATAAAACAACTGCTCAGTGGGCATTAGATAAATCAAGTTGTAATAAATATACGCATTCTGACACCAAGCAGCTTAAAACATTTTCTTTTTACTTATTTTTTTCAACAAAACGGTTCAAACATTTGATAGTTTATTGAATTTTTTTAACTTTTCAATTTCAAAGTTTGAACAGAACAACGTCTGTCGGGTCCTCTAGTCATAATAAAATTTCTTAAGTGTTCAGGTAGTTCAAACAAAACGTCTTTTCAAAAGTTATCAAAAAGTGAAGAAGGAGTACACCACCATTTAACCGAATTAAGATAACTTGTTATGACGTCGAAGAAGGAAGAGAGGGGCAAAAGGGGGGGGGGGGGAGAGAAGAAAAATAAGATTGAATCAATTTGCTATTTTATCAAAACGTAGAAATGAAGAAATTTCACTGTTTTTCGGCAACCTAAAATAAATAATTTTTGAACTATAAAATGAAAAAATAAAATATTAGCAGAAGGAGAAAGGGAAAAAATAACAGTATAAGTATTTTTTTTAATGTTAGTCTTTGAAATAAAATAGTTTATTATTTTATCAAAAAACTCAAATAATGGTAAATTAATTTTTCATTCATTCTTTTTATTCCACTTCACTTCTGTCGAGAGTCAGATTTATATTGTTGTTTAAACGATTTTCACTTCACCATTAAATAACAGTTGCCCAAAAAGAAATAAATTCAGAACTTTCAGAACCACCCTTTTGAAAGTTTCATAAACAGGTTACTAAGCGAATATAAATTAAATATTCTCGAATGCATGAAAAATTTTAACCTTCAGTCGGTGGCAGTTGACTCCGAAAACCATTATGATAATTTCTTAGAGGGTGCATAATGCTCGTCCAGTACAGATGGCTTTTATGGGCAGAAATGAGAAAGTCAGAACAGAGCCTGAAAACAGAAAAGTCATAGAAATTGAGAATAAATAAATATTAGACCACTTATTCGTCTAGCAAACAGCATAAAATCATGAATGGGGTAGTTTCTTTCAGTCAAAAGTACCACTTTTAGTCATTGAAAGTGGCAGAATGAGCAAAAAAAAATAACATGGACCCAGAAAATACTTTCATTTTCTCAACAGTTATTTTTTAATTAATTTTTTAAAATGTCCGATTTTGCAAACAAGGCGTGGTCTTGATGACGTCACAAATGATGCATTTTTACGCATCTTTCTACCATGTTTTCACGTTATGATAATCAAAAAGCGAATCAAATATTGCGCTCTACGCTTGCTATCAACCCTATCGTTGCCAATACACGTGACTAAAGATGCGAATTAAATATTTTGCTCTGTGAATGGCATTTCATCATTTGTGATGTCATCGACAGAAGCGTAAACAATGAAAGCGCACCGATTAAAATATTTTTTTAAAAATATTAAACTTTAACGAATTATTTAAAAAATGGTCAGATCCTATGTTTTAAAACATGCTCTTTCAGAAAAAAATATTTTTAAAATTTTGGAAACGACCCTATTGAAAAGGATTACCTTAGCGCCTTAGGTTACATTACAATAAGCGGGACTGTATTTCTATTTACGATGACAATGCTGACGATTTGGCGAAATCTGAAATAAACTTTTGGCGAGCTTACATAGGAAACAAAAACCACAGGAACAATGTAATAACGAAAAACGTTTGAATAGGTTGTAAGCAAAAGAGCATCTTCAGACAAATTTCTTAACCAAAACTTATTTGTCCTCGCCCGCCCATTATCGAGACGTAGGTCTTAAAAACTGCCCAAACTTTTAGAAAAACGCCAAATTTGAAGACTTGGAGAGGAACTGATCTCGTAATTTCACCGTCTGCATCCATCTACAAATCGTGTCAAAGATGTTTTCCATTACTCACTAAAACTCGCTAAATTAGGCGACTTTTCTTAAAATTTCGGCGGACTTTAAGACCTTATATTCCGATAACGGTTACACTAGGGTAAAAAAATTATACGTCTAGAAATATGTTTCACAATACCTTTTCGATTGCTACTTATTTATTTTTTGGGGAAAATTAGTGCTAATTTCAATGCAAACTCAAGTGATGTTATAATTTGGAGAACATTTGGCGATATGATGCCAAGCTTTTGGTGGTCAAGTGTTGTCACCAACTTCGCGATACGTCGCCAAGTTGGTGTCAAATTTGGCGAAAAAACAATTTTTCGATTCTGGTTTCAATTTTGCGTTATGGGTGATATTTGGATGCTCCACTTGCCAAATCGACTACTCCATAAAACAAAAAGGAGAGAATTGTTTTGAAGAAGATGGTGTTATCTATAGGAGTAAATAGGCCCCCGTGTTATATTTTCTGTTATCACATGGTCAAAAATGTACTGAACCAAAACTTTGATATAAATTCACATGCTACGCATTGATAAAGCACTATCCTCATATAAATAATAGCCAATGATCGAGTAACCCACGAGTTTCAACAATGAAACTCGTGCCACATCATGATCATTTGATAATATGATTTGGTAGAGTTTAACATGCAGGGAAGGGCTTCATTGTGACAAGCCTGAACTCGATCCCGTAACTTGACTGTTTTACTGGTAAAACTATCATTAGGGAAGTTGCAACCAATTAAATGTTCATATTTTGACTATTGGATATTGTTAATTGACCCTCAAAACTAAAAAATTCACCATCGCCGAATTTTAAAACACCGTGATTGATTTTTAATGAATTTTTAAAAATCCACGCGCAAAAGTGCGTCTTGATAAACTAATCCAACTAAGTTCTTAAGATCAAGTTCCTCATTTTTTCTTCTATTGACAATTATAGAACAATTTAACCAAAAATGTTGAATTTAATTTCATCTGTAAGTAAGACGTTATTCCAAAACGCTTTGGAGCTTATTTATCATTTATTTTGAGATAAAAAGCGTAAGCTTTCCGTTTTTCGCACGAACAAGAAATTTCTGCGGGAAGAGTTCCCATTTAATCCATTCAGAGAACTTGGCGAACAATTTTAGGTGGAAATTAAATGCACGTTTTTTCATTAAATTCTGCAGAAACTGTTACAGCACTCAAATGAGTATTTTTCATAAATTTTTTAACTGTAAATCTCCGATCATGCTTTGTCAACTTTGCCGGTTGACCTTTTCTTGCCCTGTTTTCGGTCCGATTCTTTTCTTTAAAGCATTAAATCAAGCACTTTACTATAGAATGGAATAATTTAATTAATTTAGAGACATTTCAAATCAATTTACCTCCACTGTGAGGAAAAAATTCAAATTTCGAATGGTGTTTGTGGTTTTTTTACGAATATCAGCCATTTTAAAGTAATAAGCTCAATATTAAGGAATAAATAAACAATAAATTAAAGCCAAATGACTCTTAAGGGTCAACACAATGCAAAAATAATAATAAAAAACGACATATGATAATTTTAATCATGAATTTATTCGAAAATATTTGAGTGTACGATGACTTTTGTGGCGTATTATTTCACTGCCTCTTCGTTTTTTGACCCATTTCAAAAAGAAGATCGGTCAATATTTTGAAAAAACTACAGGGTTTTATTTAGAATGACATAGGAATGATGTGCAAAAAATATTGGACTTCATATTCGAATTCAGTTTCGCGTTATTTTGGTTTTACTAAAAAATTTTAAAGTGTACGAACACTTTTGGGAACCACTGTATGCAAAACATTTCATACCAAAAAATAAATGAGGTGGATCATTAACCACCGCATCACGCATTTCGTCACGCAGAAACACTCTCCCTTATTCACTTAGTTTATTATTTACTAGCGGTAACCGCACGGTTTTTCCCGTAGCAGAAAATTAAAAAGTCATTTGATTTGCCTGCATATTTAAAAATAATTGGTGATGAATTTCCCGCAAATATGGCTATTTTAATTTGTTCGCCCACCTTATGATAATTTACTCGTCCACGTTATGATAATTTACTCGTCCACATTGTTATGATAATTTACTCGTCCACATTGTGATAATTTACTCGTCCACGCTATGATAATTTACTCTTCCACGTTATGATAATTTACTCGTCCAAGTTATAACAATTTGCTCTGTAAAATGTTCTTAAAATTGGAATAGAAAAAGAACAAAATCGAATTTTCAAAAAATCGCTTTGAGGTGCTCAGCTCTATGCTACGAATGTGCCGAATTTCATGAAAATCGGTCGAACGGTCTAGTCGTTATGCGCGTAACAGACATCCAGACAGAGATCCAGAGACACAGACTTTCACCTTTATTATTAGTAAAGACTTTTAATGATGCCTAACTATTTTTCATGAAATATTAACTTTAAGTTATAACCTTGCAATCAGTAACATACCAGCCCAGTGTCTGAACAAATAAAAAATTATTATTTTAAATTATTGTTCTTTAATGTTATAATTTTTTAAGCATTTTCATACATTGAGTAATGACTGTTCCATGTGTCTATGACAGTTTCATATTATATATATATATATATATATATATATATATATATATATATATATATATATATATATATATATAAAGCGATATAAGCAGACGTTAGTGTAAAACATATATCATTGAAACATTTTCACACCAATTTACTTTTATTTTGCACGTGTCAAAACCATATTTACCACACCTGATCCTAAAAATTTGGAACGGATTGCCCCCTCCTCCCCACGTGACCAAACACGCTGAAACGCGCCCCTGATCTTGAAATATTTCCATTAATTCCTTCATGAAGATGGAAGAACTTTTTCCTTTCATTTCCATCCCGGCAACAACCCGGATGTTGCCGTTCGATAAGCATCCCGTGGGGGTGTGGAAAAGCAAGTTTCAGGAGAGAGGGGGGAATCAATACGGGGATCGTCTGATCAAGAGTTTCGGGCGGGAATTTCCCAGAGATCCTGCGGAATGCCGTCTCCGGTCACTTCTTCGGTAATAAGAAAAGTTTAAGTTAACACACAGTAAAACCACGCTGCAGTGACATCGGATACTGTTAAGTTATAAGCAGTTAACTTTTTTAGCAAATCAGCTCTTGCTTGAAAAACTGCCGATGTCAAAATAAAATCTGTTAACTCCAACCAGGACCAGAAATCTTTGTAGAAAGATCCTTTTTAGCCTACTTTCCCACTAAAAGTCAGAGAAAGAAGAAAAAAGCACGAAAGACGGCTTAATGCACCTAGAAAATATCGCGAAAAACAACAAAAAAAGTCGAAAACAAAAAAAGAAATTAAATAAATATCGAAAAATTAAAAATTAGAAAGTAGGGTATTGGGATGGGGGAAAATGTCTGTCGGTCTGTCTGTCATCCCCCCCCCCCGTAATAACTTTTGAGGGAAGAGTACGATTCGAACAAACTTTTTTTTTGTTCGAAAGATCTCGGCAAGGACACCACATTCCCATGTTTCATTTTTTGATTTAATTTTAAACAGTTCAAAAACACTTAACATTAGCGCCTACGGAGAAATTTAAGGCAATTCCGAACTTAGAGGCGAATTTGCTTCAATACTTTTGTAGGAAAAAGCTTTTGATGAAAACATGTATGTAAAATAATTTTTTGATTTGAAAATTTTCCGTTCAATTTTGAACAGTTCAAATCCCTTAACATTAGCGCCTACTAGGAAACTGAAACTCTATGTAGATTCCGTACTCGAAGGCGGATTTACTTCAAACAAATTTTGTTGGAAATAGCTCTTGACGACAAACTCCAGACTCCTACTCCGAGAATTTTGGGGCACTTGAATCTGACTCCAACTCCTGTGCCCGACAATCAGTCGGATTCCGACTTCCCGACTTCGACTCTGACTTGGTAGTTTGGCAAAAATTTATACACGGAGGAAAAATGACTGGCTCTGATTCTTGGATATTCGACTCAGACTCCTTAATCGCAAAATAAGTCCGACTCCGACTCCGCAAACATTGGTAGAGTTGCCTACTATAAGGAAAATGACCAATTCCAACTCCGAGTCTTTTAATTAAATACCTTCAGTTTCCGAATCTGACTCTTTTATCCCAAAATGAGAATGACTCCGACTCCGCAGCAATGGCTTCTACTAGAAAGTAGATTTGGGTATACGGGAAAGTAGGCTCGTTTAGTTCTAGACGGAATTTTTTGTTTAAAAACATTTTTCGTCATAAACAGCTACTTTAGAAGGTGAATTTCATGTAGGTTGGAAAACGCTTGTAAAGATTCACTTTCTTTTATGCATTGTTAAAAAAAATGCTACAATGATTTAAAAAATAAAAATAATATATTATTCTCATTTGCCATAAACATAAATATTTTGAAATAATGACTCGAAAGTTATTGTTAACATGTACAATCGATTGTAATCTCAGGGAAGTTAATCAACCCGGATATACTACATCGAAACCTCCCCATTCCTAAGAAAAAAAAAAATCTAAAAATCTGTAAATGTTGTTTTTGTGTCCATACAGTGTCAATGCACAAGAAACAACATTTCTTCGTTGCAAGCTGTATGAACTTTGTTGATACTTCTGCGGCATACTTGACTTAATCCTATAATGGCATATATGGATATAAACGATACATTACATAATCTTTTTAATCAATGAACATAATTTTATCCTGAATATAATCCTTTTACCGGTTATTTATACACTTTACGCACATTTTACTATATTCGTTAAAAGGAAATAAAATGAAGGAAATAATTAGCGCTGACTCTTAGTTAAAAGAATTAATTACCTTTCTGGCATTTATTGGTAAAGGAATAGGGGACAAAATGAAATGGGGTAAAATATTTCAGACATTGCCATCTATTGCCATCTATTTAGGCATTGCCATCTATTTTGCAAGATTTTAACTGTTTAAATACTGTTGATTATATGATTGAATCCAAAATTATTTCAGACAGTTAGCAGTGCCATCTGTTTCTCAAGAATTTAACTGTTTCAATACTGTTGATTATATGATTGATTCCAAAAATATTTCGGACAGTTAGCAGTGCCATCTATTTCGCAAGATTTTAACTGTTTAAACAATGTTGATTATATGATTGGTTCCAGTTAAAAAATAGTTGTTCCTTGATATAAGGTATTACAAGCCATTTTCAGAATTCGATACTCATATTGCAATATTTTGTAGTTTACAAAAAATATTTTTTGTCATTATTAAATTATAAAGTAGCTGTTACTAACATTTTAAATATTAATTTAGACCTACTGGCATTCGGCGCAGTATTTATGTATTTAATAGTAGACATGGTTTTGATTTTAAATGTTTAGCACAACTTGTCAAGTTCATGCGATGCAAAGTGAGTAGGGAAAATGGAAATAGTTTATTTATTTGTTCCTTAAGTTATTTACGCACTAATAAATCCATTTATTCCTTTACATTCAGTTATTTATTCGCTTATTTTCTTATTTATTTCCTCATTTATGCACTAATTTAATATCCTCATATAAATAATCGCCTATGATCGAATAACCCGTGTGTTTCAACAAAGAAACTCGCGCCACGTCATGATAATTTGATATGTGTGTTGGCAATGTTTAACATGCAGGGAAAGGCTTTGTGATAAGGCTGAACTCGATCCAGTCACTTAACTGTTTTACTGGTAAGACTGTGTCATTTCCGGGAAATGAAGAAACGAAAACAATCAACGCTATCTACTGGAGTTTAGGGTTAATCCATTGGAGTTAGGGTTAAAATTTCAAATACCAAAATATCAGCAAACAGGCAATGGCTTCGTTCAAAGTGTAGAGGAGTAGAAGCAATTTTCACCCGTCATACCTTGACGGACGACTTTCTTGTTAATTAATATTTATTTATTGACTAGCTGTACCCGACGCGCGTTGCTACGCCAACAAAAAAAATACATCATTATACTGATTTTCATGACAATCGGTTGAACCACCACCACACTAGAGTCTAGTGTGGTGGTGGTTGAACGGGGCAGAAGTTGCTACTCTGCAGTGCCACCTGGTGGCGAGTGGCTTCAATGAGCATATTATGCGCCTTCTCCGTGGAAAAATACATATATATAGCAATTTTCATAATAATCGGTCTAGGTATCAAGTGAAGCCGTGACTATACTCAAATTTTGTACTCACGCGGTTTGCAAGATCAACCAATCGCTAAAAATATCAAATAGAAAAAGTTTTAAATCCCCCCGTTGCATGAAAAGCCATAAAACAATAAAGAAAGAATTTATTTGTTCAAACTCAAGAAAAATGCTAACTTCTTATCAATGAGATCTTTCACGCGAATTAATTTCTGCAGCCGATCATTTTATTCGTATTTATCCAATGGATTGTGACTTAAATTGGAATAAAAAAGGAACTATCGATCGGATTTTTTTCGAACTGGTCTATAAACATTCCCAGTACCAAAAATAACAAACGGTGAAAGTTTCAGCCGGGTAGTTTTTGAGTTCATGGATGACATACAGACAAACATTCATTTATGTATATATATAGAAGATGTATTGTTTCATTTGTTTATTCATTTATTCATCCATACATTTATTTATTAATTCACGTGAAAAAAAGTAACTTAGTAACTAATCAGAAAATGTTTCATTTGCAAAGAAACTTTTCTTTCAGCGATTAAATCCCAGACTAGTTTGTTTCCGCTTACGTTTCCTTTTAGGAATTCTTTCGCCCATAAAGTAAAACGTTATGAAGCCTCAAGGGGTTTTCGTATGGTTTGAATCAAGTTTATCTACATCTCCGGCTTTAATCTTGAGTCGAATCTAACGGGGCATTACAAATAATTAATTTAATTATACTATATGCTTTACTTCAGAAATTGTTACTTTTTTGTACTGTAGTCCAACATTGAGTATTTTACCGTTCAAAACGGCGTACAGGGGTACACCACAAGGAGGTAAATCTATTACAATTTCAATCCGTAGAACTCTCCAAAAACTCACATAAACTGGCAAGAACATCCTAAAAGGAACTAGTATGTTGTGGCCATTACGAAACTTTCTTCTATATTTTTCTTTATTTTCTGATCCCTCCCCATGCTTGACGAGGAAGCAATATTCCCAACAAAGACAAAATTACGCATGCAAAAACTTGACGACCATACCCAATGTCTGAATTATTGCAAAAGCAAAGCAAAGAGCGAAAATTGAAAGTTATTTTAAAAGCCTTGCTTGAATGAATTACAAATATTTTATTTGTTAACGAACATAAGATGGCAACAGTTAAAAATTTTAAATCATTGAGATAATATTTCCGATCATTTCCATACAATTAAAATCACGAGAAATACGCAGACGACAATCTATTACGATTTATCTTTCTTATTGTTGCATTGATAAAGCAATTTTTATTCGCAAAAAAAAAAAAAAAAAAAAAAAAAAAAAAATTAATTTGAATTTTTGGCATCTGGAATTCAAATTATGTTTTTCGCAATCACGAGTGTGTGTGTTTGTGTAGGCGCATGTGTGTGGGTGCGTAAGTGTATGTATGCATGTGTGTGAGTGAGTGTTGTGTACGTGCGTGTGCGTGTAGGTGTTCGTGTGTGTGTGTGTGTGTGGGTGTAGGTGGTGGTGTGTGTGTCTGTGTAGGCGTTCGTGTGTGTGTGTAGGCGTTTGTGTGTGTGTGTAGGCGTTTGTGTGTGTGTGTGTAGGCGTTCGTGTGTGTGTAGGAGTTCGTGTGTGTGTGTAGGCGTTCGTGTGTGTGTGTGTAGGCGTTCGTGTGTGTGTAGGAGTTCGTGTGTGTGTGTAGGCGTTTGTGTGTGTGTGTGTAGGCGTTCGTGTGTGTGTAGGAGTTCGTGTGTGTGTGTAGGCGTTCGTGTGTGTGTGTGTAGGCGTTCGTGTGTGTGTGTGTGTGTAGGCGTTCGTGTGTGTGTGTGTGTGTGTAGGCGTTCGTGTGTGTGGGACATGGACGCCACCGCCCAGCAAAAGTGGATTTCGGGGGACAGTGCTCAGGACCAGCCGCGCCGCCGCCGGTGGACGGTGGTGCTGCAGCCCTGGTCCAAGTTGAAAAAGGAACCGTAACGCCAAAAACGGTCAAGTGAGAACAATAAGCAATCGTGATTGCTCAAAAAAAAAAAAAAAAATCAACACTTCTTGGAGCGATTGGCGTCAAAATTGAGCCAAAGCCTGTTTACATATGGATTCACATATATTCCAAATTTCAACCAGAACTTAGCTTTACTTCTTGAGATAGGACACTCACAATGGGAAAAAAAGAACGTTCGATTGCGCCACCCCCTTTTCAGCTGTTGACACCAAAATAGAGTCAGCACTTATACCCACTAGGGGCTACTTGTCGATAAATTTTTATTTGATTCCGTTCATTATTTCTTGAGATACAGCAGTCACAATTGACGACAAAAAACGTTCTATAGCTCAACCCCCGTTTGAGTTATTGACACCAAAATTGAATCAGCACCCTTTCCTGTTAATGGCAACATATGGACCAAATTTTTTTTGATTCCGCCAGTTACTTCCTGAGGAATAGCAAGCACGCGTAACTCAAAAAACGTCCCATTGCACCACCCCCCTTGGAGGAATTCGCGCCGAAAACCAATCTGCACAAGTTCACATAGGGGCTCATATGTGTACCAAATTTCGTTCGGTTTCATGCGGTAGTTTTTGCTGTAGAGCCGCCACAAAAGACTGATCACACACAGACGTGACACACACACGGACACACACACATACACACACACATACACACACATACACACACAGACAGACAGACATTTTCCAAAAATAGTCGAAATGGACTCAGCACACCCCAAAACGTTCGAATCCGTCAAAATTCAAAATTCGAAAATTTGCATGAATCCAATACTTTCTTCTATATATTAGACTAGCAAAAATACCCGGTGTTGCCTGGGTTAGTAATAATTATGAGAAACAATCGTTACTTGCCCTTGTTTTCTGTTTTAAGCGAAAGAATTTAAAACAACCTTTTTGACGTGATTAAAAATCGAGCTTCTTCCTTACTCATTAAACTAAAATAGCAATAAGTATAAAGAACAAAATAGTATTCAATTAGAAACGAAAGCACGACATTTAAGCATATACAAATTTGAAGAATTTCCGAAATATGAAATTAAACTTTACATGTTTAAAAAGATTTATCTGTTAGTACTTTTTTTTTTAAATCTAAAACCTTCTCTGTATGGCTATTGATTTACGAACTGTTTTAAAAAATGTAGCCGCCCGTGTTCCCCTTACACTTGCTTTAGTTATTTTGGGAAATTTCAATTTTTGTGGGCACTTGGTGCGGTTTATAATCTTACCAAATTTGCGAGAATCATTTTGGGACACTTTCCATAATACTCCCCTTCCTTACTAATTTTTATTATGGAAATATTGCTGCCAGATGCTGAGATACTTTTAGTCGAAATAAAATGGCGCTAAACGGTTTCATCCGAAATGTTTCCAAAATAAGTAGTAAAACTTGGCGATTGTTTGAAATCGTGCAAAAAGAAAAATTAATGGAGTTTTTCTGCGGTTTATGGGTTTGCCTAATTTAGTTGTTGAATTATTTTTACACAGTATTTTTTTTAAGTATCTTTGATTGGCGATATTTTGTTTATATGTTGAAATCTGAGAAACATAATTACGTAGTCTTTGGGCTCAAAAACAGCGACAGTGGAAACTAGTATGTTGTGGCCATCACGAAACTTTCTTCTATATCTTTCTTATAATTCTGATCCCTCCCCATGCCTAACGAGGAAGCAATATTCCCAACGAAAACAAAATTACACATGCCAAAACTTGATGACCATCCCAATTCCTGATTTATCTCAAAAGCAAAGCAAAGAATGAAAATTGAAAATTATTTTTAAAGCCTTGCTGAAAATAATTACAAACATTTATCTGTTAACAGACACAAGATGGCAACAGTTAAAAATTTTAAATCATTGAGATAATATTTCGGATCATTTCCATGCAATTAAAAGCACGAGCTGAACGCAGACGACAGTCTGTTACGATTTATCTTTCTTATTGTTGCAATTAAAAAGCTATTTTTATTCACACAAATAAAAAAAAATCAGCCCCCCCTGGAGCGATTGGCGCCAAAATTAAAATAACGCCTGTTTACATATGGATTCATATTTATTCCAAATTTCATCCAGAACGTAGCATTACTTCTTGAGATACGGCACTCACAATGGAAAAAAAAGAACGTTCGATTGCGCCACCCCCCTTTTTAGCTGTTGACAGCAAAATAGAATCATTTCTTATACCCTCTGAGGGCTACTTGTCGATAAATTTTTGTTTGATTACGTTCATTATTTATTGAGATACAGCAGTCACAATTGACGGCAAAAAACGTTCTATAGCTAAACCCCCGTTTGAGCTATTGACACCAAAATTGAATCAGGATCTGTACCTGTTAGGGACAACATATGGACCAAATTTTGTCTGATTCCGCCAGTTACTTCCTGGGGAATAGCAATCGAGCAAAACTCAAAAAACGTCCCATTGCTCCACCCCCCTTGGAGGAATTCGCGTCAAAAACCAATGGGCACAAGTTCACATAGGGGCACATATGTGTACCAAATTTCGTTCAATTTCATGCGGTAGTTTTTGCTGTACAGCGGCCACAAAAAACTGGTCACACACAGACGTGACACACATACACACATACACACACACATACACACAGACAGACAGACATTTTCCAAAAATAGTCGAAATGGACTCAGCACACCTCAAAACGTTCGAATCCGTCAAAATTCGAAATTCGAAAATTTGCACGAATCCAATACTTTCTTCTATATATTAGATATAGAAGAAAGTGACAAATGCATCAGCTACTGAAATCTTTCTGAAAAAGTTCTGGCGATGTTTCTGCTGGTTGGTTGGATATAGTGAGCAAGTGTCCAATCAGCATAAATAATAACTAGTATGTTGTGGCCATCACGAAACTTTCTTCTATATTTTTCTTTTTTTTTTCTGATCCCTCCCCATGCTTGACGAGGAAGCAATATTCCCAACAAAAACAAAATGACACATGCAAAAACTTGACGACCATCCCAATGTCTGAATTATTGCAAAAGCAAAGCAAAGAGCGAAAATTGAAAGTTATTTTAAAAGCCTTGCTTGAATTAATTACAAATATTTTATTTGTTAACAAACATAAGATGGCAACAGTTAAAAATTTTAAATCATTGAGATAATATTTCCGATCATTTCCATACAATTAAAATCACGAGAAATACGCAGACGACAATCTATTACGATTTATCTTTCTTATTGTTGCATTAATAAAGCTATTTTTATTCGCAAAAAAAAAAAAAATCAACACCTCTTGGAGCGATTGGCGTCAAAATTGAACCAAAGCCTGTTTACGTATGGATTCACATATATTCCAAATTTCAACCAGAACGTAGCATTACTTCTTGAGATAGGGTACTCACAATGGAAAAAAAGAACGGGCGATTGCGCTACCCCCTTTTTAGCTGTGGACACCAAAATAAAATCAGCTCTTATACCCACTAAGGGCTACTTGCCGATAAATTTTTCTTTCATTCCGTTCATTATTTCTTGAGATACAGCAGTCACAATTGACGACAAAAAAACGTTCTATAGCTCAACCCCCGTTTGAGTTATTGACACCAAAATTGAATCAGCACCTGTTCCTGTTAATGGCAACATATGGACCAAATTTTGTTTGATTCCGCCAGTTACTTCCTGAGGAATAGCAAGCACGCGTAACTCAAAAAACGTCCCATTGCTCCACCCCCCTTGGAGGAATTCGCGCCAAAAACCAATGGGCACAAGTTCACATACGGGCACATATGTGTACCAAATTTCGTTCGATTTCATGCGGTAGTTTTTGCTGTAGAGCGGCCACAAAAAACTGGTCACACACAGACGTGACACACATACATACACACACATACATACATACACACACACACACAGACAGACAGACATTTTCCAAAAATAGTCGAAATCAACTCAGCACACCTCAAAACGTTCGAATCCGTCAAAATTCAAAATTCGAAAATTTGCACGAATCCAATACTTTCTTCTATATATTAGACTAGCTAAAATACCCGGCGTTGCCTGGGTTAGCTATAATTATGAGAAGCAATCGTTACTTGCATTTGTTTTCTGTTTTAAGTGAAAGAATTTAAAACACACCTTTTTGACGTGATTTAAAATCTAACATCTTTCTTTACTCATAAAACTAAAGTAGAAGTAAGTAAAAAGAGCAATAATTCATTTAGAAACGAAAACACGAAATTTAAGCATATACAAATTTGAAGAATTTCCGAAATATGAAATTAAACTTCACATGTTTCAAATGATTTATCAGTTAATAATTATTTTTTTTTTTTTTTTACATGGAGTCTTATCTTCTCTGTATGTCTATTGAAGTATGAACTGATTTAAAAAATGTAGCCGCGCTCCCGTAATCCCCTTAACCTTGCTTTAGTTATTTTGGAAAATTTCAATTATTGTGGGTTCTTGGTGCGATTTAAAATGGTACCGAATTTGCGGGAATCGTTTTGGGATACTTTGGATATGCTCCCCCTCCTTACTTTGTAAAACGGTATGTTACCGATTTTTGTTAGAGATATTGTCGCCAGATGCTGAGATACTTTTGGTCACCATAAAATGGCGCTAAATAATTTCATCCGAAATGTTTCCAAAATAAGTAGTAAAATTTGGCGATGGTTTGAATTTGTGCACAATGTCACATTAATGGAAGATTTTGTGCTGTTTATGGATTTGATTAATTTAGTTGCTGGATTATTTTACAGTAAAAAAGGTTTTTAAAGATTCTTTAATTGGCGATATTTTGTTTTCATGGTGAAAGCTGACAAACATTATTACGTAGTCTTTGGCTTCAAAAACCGCGACAGTTGAAAAAACTGCCAAATGCATCCGCTACTGAAATCTTTCTGCATAAATTTTGGCGAGGTTCCTGCTGTTAGATTGGATAATGATTGAGTGTCCAATCAGCACAAATAATTTAAAAAAAAACCCATTAGTTACACTAAAGTTCCGTTTAAATGGAAAATAATCAGCCAAATCTAGTTATTATTAGCCAATCTTGGGAAAAAAACGTTACTTTAAGATTTGACTTGAGAAAAGCTTCACAGTCAGACGAAACATAAAAATATTCAACAATTCTAGCTATCAACTGAGAGTTGAGATGATACACTAAATAATTAATTGGGTTGAGGAAAGCCTTCGAACATGGAACAAAAAAGCTCATATCTCGTTTTTCATACAACTTAGAACTTTCTAACAGATGCCATCTTCAGCAGAAAAATAAGCGCTTTCGATGGACACATAATTTTAACATGTGCACGTATTTTTTCACCGTCATATTGGGGCATTTATGCGAAAATTTGGACATATTAGAATAAGAAAAGGAACTAACAATCGGATTTTTTTCGAACTGGTCTACAAACCTCCCCAGTACCAAAAAGAACAAACGGTGAAAGTTTCAGCCAAATCTGCCGGGTAGTTTCTGAGATCTTAGGGAACAAATTTACCAAACTCCATTTTTATATATATAGATAGATTTCTGTAGCCTGTTTTTGGTTTCTACGCGAGATTTTCCTCAATTCTTGATCGATTTCTTTGATTTACACCTTATTTTAAAGCTTATCGTGCTGGCTACTGACGAAAAATAGACCCAAGGTCTAAAAATTGTTTTTTCTATCAAAAAAACCTGTTTTAAAGAACTAGAATGAAGTTTTCGGTTAAATTTATAACTTTAACTTGCACCGTAACCACCAGAGCTGAATAGCTTGATCGGCAGAGCATTCGACTCTTAACCAGGAGAATGCGTGTTCGGGCCCACGTTCGGACAATCTGCATCAAAAAATTAGAAAAATATCGCGCATTACATGAACAATGAATAACAAATGTAAAGGAATACATGAGGTAGAAACGTTCGTAGCTGTTATGAAATCTTGATGCAACACGGAGCTAAATTGATACTCAATTGTAAGGTTTTTTTTTTTTAAAGCTTTGGCTCCGGGAAGAAAATTAAAGCATAATGTAAGCGAAAATATAAGTATCAGGTTTAAGATTTCAGACTACATTGGAATTGTTTTTTGTTCAGTAAAATATAATAAATCGTATGTTGAAATATAGATTCTTCTAATGAGTTTTTGACTCTTTACAAATTAAAAAAATACTACCTCAATTTAAAGGGTAATATATATTTTTTTCTTCTTTTTGCAAAAAAAAAAAAAAAAAAAAAAAAAACAAATAGCGTATCACATTTTTACTACATTTGAAAAGCTACGCTTAAAAAAGAACTTAGTTCAAATTATTTTGTATTTTAACCGTGCTGTTGAATGATGAACACGTGGCGCCATCTAAGTCATCACGGTTCAAACAGCCTGCGATAACAAATTGTAAAAATTTTCAAAAATAAAAACACTTCTCGGCAAGAAAAAAAATTTAAAATTACCTGTGGGAGTTTTTTTTTCCGTAGAGCGTTTGGCTATAAACTATCTGAACTTCGGGCAAGCTCGGGCTGTCCGACATAATAGCAAATTTACAGTAATATTACGCATTACATGTACTCATAACATACAACAGATAATACGCGTAATAAAGTAAATGCAAAGGGAATGCTATTTGGTGTTTCGACTCCTTTATGCAGGCTACAGTTATCATTCAGATAAGTTGACTGCTAATCGAAGAGTGTTTTTCCCTTTTTTTTTAAGCTTTGACTACGTCCAGACCACTGAGCATAATATAAACATAAAAAAAAGTATTAGATATACCTCAAGGGAATCCTTTTTGTGCAGAAAAACATTTTCATTGTATACTGAAATGTAGATTTTTCAAATAGCAGTGTTCGAACTTTTGTACAAATGAAAAAATACTACGCCAAATTAAAACTACGAGTTTCAACCAGTAAATCTTTAATTATTAATTCGAATACGATATAAAACATTAAAATTATTATCAACTTCATTAGTAAGAAATCATTTTCTACTCCTCTGCTTTCGGCTGAAAAAAAAAAAACATTTTGTCTACGTTCGAAAAATTACACTTAAAAAACGGAATCAGTTCAACTGGCTTTGGTTTTCAATTTTAAGTGTTCGATTAAAAGAAAAACAAGTACGGGCTTTTAAGCCGTACAGGTTAAAGAAGCCTGCTATGGGAAATTGCTGAATGTTCAAAAATAAAAACACTTATTTTTTCAACCGAATTATTACTTCTCTAGAATGTTTGTTTCAATCGCAACGTGAGATCTTCCTCATTCTTTAATCAAATTCCATGTTTAACGAATAATTTTAAATCGTATCATGCTGGCTAATGACAAAACATAGACGCATGACATTTTTTTCGGCGAAAAACTTTTTTACTGTGTTTTATTACACATTCCTTCAATGAATAGCATTCGAAAAGGAAGGCACAGTTGCTAGGTTTGTTGGAGCATCGTACTGTTAATCAGAATGGCGCCAATTCGAATCCGTGCAACTAAATATCTCTTTAATGTTTCTTTTTTTTCCGTCAGATGCTCACATGGGCAGGACTGTATTTGCCACAACCTGTGTTTTCACATGCAAAATTACTGATTTTTCACGTGTCACTCAGCCACACTTTTATTGATATTTATATTTGCATTGAAAATACGTACAACCAAAAGGGGAGCGATGATCAAATTATCACAACGTTGTATTTAAGAGGTTTTGTTACTGATGTTTTCAAATTACATGCCTTCTTTTGTGCGCTTACTTTTTTCCGTTTACTTTTTTCGGTTTTTCTTCATAATATTCTTTCTTTGAATTTTTTAAAGAGCGAAATGCCTTATGAAACGATTCGAAGTACAGTGCGGAGTTCCGCACGGGTCGACTAGTTTATTATTATTTTTTTTATATGCCATGAGCTATAAATTAGAGCTTTTTCTCCTCTCCCGTGTTTTGCTTATCATTGTAGATTATCTTTGATAGCTGACGATAAATGCCCAATTAAAGTAAATGTTTTCATTAGCAAACGATAAATACTTTATACTAGCTAATAATTAATATTAATCGAAAATAATTAAACGATAAATATCCTGTAACTCTGTTATTTTGGCATTCAAGTTATTGAAATTAAGAGCAGTATCCAATTCAAATTTGAGAACCACTTACGAAACATTAGTATTCAATGCAATTGATTGAAAGGTAAGTGCATGCAAATGGCTCATACTGCAGTACAATAGCCGAAAAAGGGGTAAAAATGGCAATTCTATAGGAAACTCCATAGCAGTGTTGCCAGATTGGGGGAAATTTCCCCATTTTGGGGAAATCTGGTGCTCTCTGGGGAAATTTTGGGGAAATGGGTTTTGAGGGGAATTCTTTGGGGAAAAAACTTTTTCTTGGGGAAAAAAAACCTCGGGGGGAAAAAAGAATTTTTTCATATTTAGATTCGCGTCAAGAAGTAGTAGTGTTTGTATCAAACAACGTTGGCTTAGCTTTGCTCAACTTTATGGAATTCGCATTTCGCATTATGTGGAACATTATGCTACGGAATTCGCATTAATGTTCTGCGTGAGTACCTAGTTGATACGTGAAATAGGTAAAAATAAGTGATGAAGAATGTTCTTGGATAAATATATACAAAAATCATAGTTTAAATGTACATAACAGAAGCAGAGTAAATGCAAGTAGAAAAAAAAACCTTTGGCTATTTCTTATCTTTCGGTAAGGCGCTTATGACTAGTGGCACCCGCACGGCTTTGCCCGTATTAGAAAATTAAAAGATCTTTTGGTTCCCCTGCATATTTACAAATAATGAATGATGAATTTCTCGCCAATTGGCTTGCCCACGTTACAGTTCCACTTTATGATAGCTTGGTAATTTACTCGTCCATCTTATGATAATTTTGCTCGGGAAAATGGAATAGAAAAAGAACAAAATTGAATTCTCTAAAAATCGCTTAAAGGTGCACCCCCCCCCCCATGCTACAAGCTAATCCTTTGCCAATTTTCATGAAAATCGGCCGAACGGTCTAGATGCTATGCGCGTCACAGAGATCCTGACAGACAGAGAGAGAGAGAGAGAGAGACTTTCAGCTTTATTATTAGTAAAGATAAAGATAAAGAGGACAAGAAAAAAAAAAGCGAAAATGGGAAGAAAAAAAATGGGGAATTTTATAAGAAAATTTGGCTATTTGGGGGAAAAAATTTTTTTCAAGAGACAAAAATATTAGAGGAAGTCGATTTATTTTATGAAAATATTAGTGGAAAAATAATTTTTGAATTTGGGGAATTTTGATAGAAAACATGGCTTTTTGGGGAAAAGTTGGAAGGGAATTGGGGAAATCTGGATTTGACCACCTGGCAACACTGCTCCATAGCGTTTTCTGGTCCAAATTATCAACTTCGGACACCGGTTGCAGCCAAAGTAGGGCCTATGCAGTCAAACCGCTTTATAACTGCATAGCAACTGATGCTAGCTAGTATAAAATAGTGTATAATAGCTTATTAAGGTACCTACCTCTACATGCTTTCGAACAAGCTTGAAGGGTAACTAAGCATAAGATGCTTGTAGATAGCTTGCCATGCTGTTACCCTGTAAGCTAGCTGGATAGCAATTGATGCTAGCTAGCATAAAAAAGCTTAAAATAGCTTATTAAGCTACGTAGCACTACATGCTTTTGAACAAGCTCGAACAGCAAATAAGCATATGATGCTCGTAGATAGCTTGCTATGCTATTACTGTGTATGCTAGCTGAATAGCATGTGATGCTTGCTAGCATAAAAAAGCTTAAAATAGCTTATTAAGCTACGTAGCACTACATGCTTTTGAACAAGCTCGAACAGCAAATAAGCATATGATGCCTGTAGACAGCTTGCTATGCTATTTCTGTGTATGCTAGCTGAATAGCATGTGATGCTTGCTAGCATAAAAAAGCTTAAAATAGCTTATTAAGCTACGTAGCACTACATGCTTTTGAACAAGTTTGAACAGCAAATAAGCATATGATGCTTGTAGATAGCTTGCCATGGTATTACTGTGTATGCTAGCTGAATAGCATGTGATGCTTGCTAGCATAAAAAAGCATATCATAGCATGAATAACTAGCAGACAAAGCAAAAAATAGCAAAAACTAGCATATTTCTGTTACTAGTAATAGCATGAATTTTGACCTGGGTACCTGGGCTCATTACTAGTGGGAATTGACCCATATCTAGGATTTTGTCTAAATCCGTGACCCTCAAGGTCGTGCCGTATGGTAATCAGCTATTTAAAACCTTAGAATCTACTAAAAAAGAAGTATGGAAAGTAAATGTTAAACAACGAACCTGGTCGTAATCATCGATTACCGGTAATCATTAAATTTCGGCAAAGCGATTCCCAAACGACCAAGATTTCCTACAACCGATAACATTGATTTCGTGTAACATGAATATCCTTTTCTTCGACTGGGGTTGTTTTATTGGAGTCGTAATTGCCATCATAAAATCATCGGCATCATTTTTCATGCTGGATAATTGAATGTCATCATTAAATCATATTGGAAAATTAACCTCGATTAGAAGATCTTTAGGTTCATCAATCTGTACGTCAGCGGATAAGAGCGGACACAGTTACAGCGAATGTCTCATCGAATGAAAAAAACTGTTCTCTGTCGTGTTTGGAGAAATGGAGTATAGGCACGCCATTGGGCTAAGACGAGACATATTTTTCTCTTTAAGAGAAAAATGAAATTATCGTTTTTTCCTCCTAAGTCTAGCATTAGTCATAAAATTTTGAGACGATGGACAGTTTCTTTCACAAAAAAAAACTTTGATTTTCTAAGAAGCTTTAGTTTCCTTTTGATACGGTAGGATTATGAACAAAAGTCATCTAAGTTTTTAACAGATTTAAGATGACCGTTGTAAGAAAATGTCACGAACTTATATATTTACTCAGACGACTGACCCCCCCCCCCCCCTTTAAGGGCAAGTTTTTTTTCTGGTTTTAGAGAAAACAAAAAGCATTAGAATACAGTCGTACCCTGATTTAACGAACCTCTGTTTACCGAATTTAGTTTAGTTTAATTAATTAGTTTAATTAATTAATAATTTTAGTTTAGTTAATTTCGTTTAGCGAATTTTTCTTTTTCCCCGACTAAAATGAAGGCAAAACCCCTATTTACCGAATAATAAACTCCCGAATTAACAAACTATTTTAGCATCCGATTTTTTTGAGCAATCACGATTGCTTATTGCTTTCATTTGACTGTTTTGGTGTGCTATGATTTTATTTTCCCACCAGCACCCTCTGCAGCATCACCGTCGACCGGATCCTCACGATGCTGCTCCTATAGCGAAAACCGTCTCGAGGTGGCGTCGATATCCTACACTTGCACGCATACATACACGCACGTACACACACACACACACAAACACATACACAGATACATACACCTACACACACATACACAAACGCATACACAAACGCATACACACACACACAAACACATACACACACACGCATACATGCAGACACCTACACATACACATACGCCTACACACAATTACCCACACACTCATGCCTGCACACAGACACAAACACATATGCCTACACACACATACACATACCCCCCCACACACACACCTACACACAACTACCCACACACTCATACCTGCACACAGACACAAACACACATGCCTACACACAAATATACATACCCCCTACACACAAACACACATAGCCCCCCCCCCACATACACACATAAACACACACGCCTACACACATAAACACACACGCCTACACACACACTCGTGATTGCGAAAAACATAATTTGAATTCAAGATGCCAAAAATTCAAATTAATATATATATATATATTTTTTTTTTTTGTAAATTTGAGTTGGGAGAAATTGAATTGCTTTCCAAATAATATTCGTGTGCGAAGCAGATAGACTTTTGTTGGAATCAAGTCATGTTTGACGGACGAGTGGGCAACCAATGAATAGCCATTCTGTTGCAGAAAGCAATAATGAAACTCTCATTAAAACTTACTTTTTCTAATGCTTTCCATGGAATGGAAACTGTAAAAAGATATCTCATGCAGCAGACTGTAAATGACACCGTATTTTCTTCTCTTCATAAAGTCGAAAGAGAACTAATTCGAGTCAAGTATCAAGAATATTGTCAAAATCTATTACTCAGTACAACAAAATTTCAAATTAATTAGTGTGTAATAAGTCGCGGAATGCTGAATAAAAAGTGTACTTTTTCTAATTATGGATATTTTTGCTCAGCTGCTTATTAGGGCTTTTAGACAAAGTAAGTGTATATTCAGTAAATTACCGCCCATTAGCCGGAGCTAAAGTAGAAATACATGAAATACACCGCCAGCTCTGTCATTTCCGGCCGAGGACTGCAGTTTCGTGCTTATTAGCACTCATCAACCCGGCATTAGGAATTTACTGAATATACCATGCCTTGCCTTCAATCTTCGAGTTGAACCGAACCATTGTTTCGGTCACTCATTTGGTCTGCGCTAATTCTATATTAGCTACCAGTTTGTTTGGCACTCTTGGCTTCCTTAAGAGGTTTTCCATTTCCAGCTCAGTCACTTTCCTATGCCGGGCTGATGAGTGCTAATAAGCATGAAACTGCAAAACTGCAGCCCTCGGCTGGAAATGACTGAGCTGGCGGTGTATTTCATGTATAGTAAGTGTAATTATTTAAAAAAAATCGCACCCTGACATTACGAATAACCCCGATTTAACATATAAAAGTTTCGATCCCGATGAATTTGTTAAATCAGGGTCCGACTATATAAATATTATCATTTTCCAGCATAATATTTTATGATAGAAAAATTTCAAAATTTTCCGGATAGGAAAAAAAACCCGTCTTTTACCGACCGTTTCATCTTTAGCATGAAATATAAGTTGATTAGCACAAATACTGGAAAAAAAATGGTTGCTCTTTTAAACGCAAAATCTAGCAGACGATATTGGCGAAGTAACAAAATATTTACCTTTTCCTCGTTCATCATTGGTAGAGCCGCTACATAAATATGTCGACGTATCAGCTTAAGTTTTGCTATTTTGGATCGGATTTTTCATTGTTGCGGGGATAGGGTTACCAGAGCAAAGTTTCGGGTTTTGCCAAACTGGACAAAACTAATACTTTATTTAATAAACAATTCACATAATTGCTAATATTTGCGCGCAGCGAGAAGTCACCAAGCGCAATAACTCACCAGAAAAGACAACCACTCAAATACGTGCTCCGATCAAAAATGGATGATCTTAAGCTGGTGCGCCGGCTCGTATATATAGGGGCCTTACACTATATGACTATATGTACTAAGCGCGTGGTTGAGTGGTAGTCTTTTCTGGTGAATTATCGCGTTTGGTGATTGTTCACTGCGAGCGATTATTAGCTGCACGTGAATTGTTTGTTAAATAAAATATTATTTACGGCAAATTTGGAGAAACACGAAAGTTTGCTGTTGCAACCCTAGCTCCGCAACAGTGAAAAATTCGATCAAAAATAGCTAAACTTAAGCTGATGTGTCGGCCTATCTATATAGCGGCTCTAGTATAAGGACCTTAATTATTGGATCAGCATAGAGCCTCTGTAAAGATAGGCCGACGCATCAGCTGAAGTTTAGCCATTTTTGATCGAATTTTTCATTGTTGCTCTGCTAGGGTTGCCACAGCAAAGATTCGCCAAATTTGTCAAAAATAATATTTTAATTAATAAACAATTTACGTGCCGCTTATAATTGCTCACAGTGAACAATCACCAAACGTGATAACTCGCCAGAAAAGACAACCACTCAAACACGCGCTCCGATCTAAAATGGCTAATCTTAAAATGATGCGTCGGCTCGTATATATAGGGGCCTTTAGTTCAAAACTCTTGTACATATAACGTCATTTCGTACGCTTTGCCGATAAAGATGAAACAGTTCTTTATTTTAATTTGAAATTTTGCATAAATGCACCACTATTAAATCAAAATATTTTTTTCTTGTAATAATACAGCTTTAATTTGCAGAAAAGTACAATTTTACGTTTTGCACTTCCTTTTCCTTCCTGTCCTAAAATTAGATTTCTAGCGATATTTTTGACTTGAATCACGGACTGCTTCAATGTATTGAATTCTGGAGCATGCTTTTGAGAATTCACGTTTGTCCCTGGACTTGTAACTATTTCTAGACTTTTAGACCTGATCTAGAATTGGTAGATCAGGTAGGATTAGTACTTAACCCACCACCACGTTTGTTTGTTTTTTTAATTAAAGTTAATTGATTGAATTGTTTTATTCATACAGATTTAAGCTCATTAAAGACATTAAGCGATACTTTGTTGTGAAACGTGCTCAGTGGATGTGTCAGTTAAAGTTTGTTCAAAGTAAATCCGTCATTAAGTTCAAGATGTATCAAGTCAGGAGTAACGTATTTCATAGGTAACGCGAACTCCTCTCCCGCAAGGGTTAATGGGGTTGTTTCCTTCAGCCAAAAATATTGCTTTTAGTCACTGAAATTGATAGAATAAGCAACAATATATATATATATATATATATATATATATATATATATATATATAACAAGGCGTGTTCTTGATGACGTCAATAATTATGCACTTTGCCGCATCTTTCTGCCGCGTTTCCATGTTATGAAAATCAAGAAGTGAATTAAATACAGTCGAACCCGCTTAATGGAATAGCCATTTTGCCACGAAAAAATATTCTAATAAGCGGGATATTCCATTTACCGGGATAAAAACAACACATTACATTGGTTTGGTACATTGAAAATGTATTATATTAGGCGGGATATTCTTTTAACCGATATTCTAATAAGCTGGCTCGACTGTATCACTCTTTACGCTTGATATCAACCCTATCGTTGCCAGTACATGTGAGTAAAGATGTGAATTAAATATTGAGCTCTGTGAATGGCAACAGTGAATGGCACTTCATCATTTGTGATGTTATCGGCTGAAGCGTAAACAATGAAAACGCACCGATTAAAATAATTTTTTAAAAATATTAAACTTAGTCAAGTTATTTAAAAAATGGTCAAATCCTACGTTTTTAAGCATGCTCTTTCAGAAAAAAATAATTTTAAAATTTTGGAAAAGACCCCATGAATTAATTTGGTTACAGAACATTGCATTGTTACCAGGCATAATGTCGCGTGTGAAATTTCAAATGTATCCGAGCAGAGAAAGCGGAGGAAACTTGAATTGCAACATTCCATTACATTCATACGTAGATACGCACGTATTTACAGGTGAAGCTAATAAAGGAGTGTTAATAATGTAACTTGCTGTGCTGCAACAAAATATTCCACGCAAAGTAGCGTCAAAATGGCAAATCAAATGTAACTATGGAAACATCAGTTATTGCTCGTTCCAGATCTAATTTTGGGTGTGCGAGCTGACTCATCGTTATTGGGAAAAGGCAGCCATTTCTATTATTTATTAGATCAGAAATCATCGGAATCGGAAGAAACGATGTTATATTAGGCAACTGAAATGAGATCAACAGAATATCCCCACACGATCCATTTGTCTTTCGGTGATTACTTTTCAAAATGGCCACTCTGGAGAACAAACTAGGAGAACATGTGATGGAAGGGTGGAATGATTTTGCCCCGCAATCGAACATTCTTTCATTAGGGCCGAAAGGGGCATTTCGAGTGCCTCGTGAAATGTGTCCTGAATAAAATGATTTCCCGCCTCTTCGCGTGGCTTTCATCCTAATGGAATTATTGGCTTGCAAAACTTTCCCCTTCACCGATAGATGGTGCTATGTGCGATGTATCAATATTAGGGTCCTTCAAAAATACATGCAAAAAAAAAAAAAAAAAAGGTTTCTCCTAGATAACAGGACACCCCTCAATATTTTTAGAGTTATGGATAATAATGTTTTGGAAGAATTTTAGCTTTCTATTTCAACTGAAAGAGGGTGCTCAACAACCTCCCCCAAACTTCATACCTGTGGGGAGGGGGGGGGGGTTAAAAAATACATTGAACTGAAAAAACAATGCTGCACATTAATTACATATACACTAGTAATACGCCTATACATTGCTATAAAATAATTATTTACAAAACAATAACTGGGGAAATTAAATGTTTCTAAACTTGTGATATTTTCCATGCTACGGTTAATGTGAAATGAAGGGGTCATTGAGCAGCCTCTTAAAATTTGAGTAAGGAGCTAAAACTTTTACAGCATAATACTATTAGTAAGTTTAAAAAAATAGGGGATAGTCCTGGATTCTAGCTGAAAAAAAGGTTTTTTTGAACCACTCTATTGGTGCTATGAGCGATGTATTCGGTTGGAGCAGACAAACTTCAAATGAAGCAATGGTTGTCGAACTACGGCCCGCAGTCCAGTTTGGATTGCAAATTTTAACAGTGGACTTGCGCTTCAACGTAATTTAATTTGGAACAAATGGGAATAGCGTTAGTTTTTCGCGAGTAGCATATCTCACAGCTTAACGTAAGCTCTCGGCCGCTACGCAAGATTTTTCGGAAACAAAGAGCAGTTCTTAAATACCAACTTCGTTATTCTCTGCCAAATATTGGCATCGTGAATGAACTTGCATCTCTTTAGCAACAGACAAGGTGGAAGCTGCCGTACCAGTCTCGTTTTTTTAGTTTACGAATAACCACTCCGGACAAAGTTACTACTGATCTGGGGGTCTTAATAAGTCAGGATTTAAAGTTTAGCCAACAGTGCAGCATTGCTAGTAACAAGGCCAATAAGATGCTTTGGTTTATCAATAGATCTATTTCAAACAAATCTAAAGAAGTTCTTCTGCCCTTATATAGAAGTTTGGTAAGACCTCATTTGGCGTATGCTGTTCAGTTTTGGTCTCCTTATCTTAAGAAAGACATTAATGTATTGGAAAGGGTTCAAAGGCGAGCTACAAGGCTAATAAATGGACTTTCTCTCTCACTTAGACTATGATTCCAGGCTTAGAAGGCTAAAAATGTACAGTCTTGAGCAAAGAAGAGACCGAGGGGACATGATTCAGTTGTTTTAAATTTATTAAAATGAAAGATGTTACGGGGCTGATGTTTAGCACTGAAAAACAGGACAAGGGGTCATTGTTTTAAGCTATTTAAATCTCAGGCTAACATGGATATTAGAAAAAATTATTATTTTAGCAGGGTAGTGGAACCTTGGAACAGTTTACCGGAAGAGGTGGTAATGAGCAAGGGAGTAGATAGTTTTAAGAGGGCCATTGACCTTCACTGGGGATTGTAAATTGACTAGGACCAGTCTAGCTGGGCCCAGAGCCTGTTGCTGGTCGTTGCTTTTGTATTTGTATTTGTATATTCCAGTCATTTCTTTTCATTCTAAATTGGAAAGTTTCCTCCTGACCAAAAAAAGGAGTTTCGAATCTCCGTTGACGGGTCCCGTACAATACGTCTTGCTGTCATAGCAACGCCTATCGAAAACTGGTTTTACGGAGAAAAAAGCGGAGCTCACGTGCCGTATGGACGCAGTCTGAATGTTGCGTAAGGAGTGAAACCAAAGAACGCACGGAGGTAGGGGCGCCCAGAGTGTAAATTTTTGTTTGGGGGAGTCCTCGATTTGACGAATGTAACTCCGAATTTTGCCAAATCATAAAATAGGAGCGTGCTTAGAACCTGATTTAGGTCGGGGCGTACGGGGCACAGGCCCCTCCTCTTAGATTTCAGGGGGGCCCGTAATCCCCTTAATTTATCATGATAATTAAAAATAAATAATTCTTTCACTCAGAATCTAGAGTATAATGATATCATTGATATTTTTGCAAATGCTAAGACAAGGAAAAAAAATCCTTTATTTGTTGATAAAAATCCCCCCTTAAAAATTTGATCTCTTTGAAAATCCTAAAACCACCCCAAGTTTAGCCTGCATTTACTATTAAAAGTCATGTAGATAACTTTGATATTTACGGTTTGCTGCAACGGGCAAAGTTTAACGACAGCTTATACAGGGTGTTCCGTTTTAACCTGCAAGATCATTATTTTCGCAACCGTTATTCCTAAATGTGTTTGTGTACTTCCAATTGCAAAAATGTTCAAAATCAGATGCAGAGTTAAGACATTGAAAGTTTGAAGTAGTGAAGCACCGTTTATACGTTTCTGAAGGAACTGCATTAAAAAAAAAACAACAACAACGTACAAATGAAAAAAAACGTATAGCAGGATACATTAATATGTATTAAACTCTGCAGGGACCAAATTAAAAAACGTATAATTGATAAAAACGTATAAAAGAGAAACGTATAAACGGTGCTTCACTGAAATATGAGTCAAAAAATACAAAATTTAACTTTTTATATGGGCCCCTGGTCCCCTAAGTAATATTTAGAGAAATAATCTCCATTGAAAACTATTACTAACACAAAAAACTTGACATTTGTGCGACCAAAACTCAAGGAGATATTCCAGTATAAAATTTCAAGGGACCATCTAGAAGATGAGATTAGAACTTATCGCTCTTTCAGAGAAATGACAGGTTGTCGAAGTAAAAAAACAAAGTATTCATATTTTTCATTGTTATTCAAAAATTAATGCAAATGTTATGCATGATGAGCGAAAGCACACTATAAAACCACGAAAAATTTGAAAAACCACTCTCTGTGAACACATATAATTTTAAACATTTGTAAACCGCTATATTTCCCCCCAAAAGATGATATTGACGGCGTGTGAAAAGTGGTGTAGTCACAAAACGCTGCGTTTCATATCTCGGTGAATATTGGTCTTACTAATTTCAAACTTTATGTGTTGGAATTATTTTTCAATGGAGATTATTTCCCTAAATACAAGTTAGGGGACTTGGGGCCCGTATAAAAAGTTAAATTTTGTATTTGTTGACTTATTTTCACTTCAAACTTTCAATATCTTAACTCTGCATCTGATTTTGAACATTTTTTGCAATTGGAAGTATACATCTAGGACTAATGGTTGCGGAAATAATGGTCTTGCAGGTTAAAACGGAACAGTTCTACGTTTTAAATGTATCTTCTTTACTAATAATAAAGCTGAAAGTCTCTCTGTCCGGAGGATGTCTGGATGTCTAGATGTCTGGATGTCTGTAGGATGTCTGTGACGCGCATAGCGCCTAAACCGTTCGGCCGATTTTCATGAAATTTGGCACAAAGTTAGTAAGTAGCATGGGGGTGTGCACCTCGAAACGATTTTTCGAAAATTCGATGTGGTTCTTTTTCTATTCCAATTTTAAGAAAAAAAATATCATATGATGGACGAGTAAATTACGAAATTATCATAACGTGGAACCGTAACATGGGCACAAGCCAATTGGCGAGATACGAAATTATCATGACGTGGAACCGTAAGATGGGTACAAGCCAAATGGCGAGAAAATTCACCACTGTCTAATGGCGGATGAAAAAAGGTGAAACAAACAAATGCCATAACTTATAACTTGCTTTGACGTTTAGTGAATGACAGCACTTTTTCATCGCATTTGTGCGAAGCTTTCTTTTTTATTCTTCTGAAATTACATCACACCACAAACTGCTTGAAGCCGGAAATTTACCCCAAAGAAAACTCGTGGAATGAATGTTTTACCTTTTTCTTTAGTATTAACGTAGGCTACGGTATTGGTAACCACCGCAAGGTAGCGTATTCGAGCTTTGAAGTTGCGAATATAAAACCCATTGTTACAAAAATTCGTTGCCTAACAATAGCAATAATAAAAGTAATCATAATGAAATTTTTGAATCAAGGCTTCTCCGGAGCAGACATGAGTTTAAAGTCGTTTAAACATTTGGAAACTCTACTTTTTGCATCCTTAAAGAAACATAGTAGAGAGCTTTTTTTTTCTTTTGAGTGTGTACTATTTAATTAAATAAAGCGCACGGTTTTACAGTGATCTTTGTTTTTGTTAGTTCATATTTTGGAAATTCTTCAAATTTTTATATGCTTAACTTCGTGATTTCGTTTCTAAATAAATAATCGTTCGTTCTTTATACTTTTTGCTATTTTACTTTAATGGATAAGGAAGAAGCTCGATTTTTAATCACGTCAAAGTGATATGTTTTGAGTTCTTTCAGTTAAAAAAGAAAACCAAAGGAAGTAGCGATTGTTTCTTACATTTATTTCTGACCCAGGCAACGCCGGGTATTTTTGCAAGTAATACTATATTGTGATATGAGGTATCACCAAATTTAGCATGGTTGTGTTATTACGCAAGTATCGAAGTATTTTCCAGTTTCATTATACAGAATAAGCGGGAATGGGGGGGGGGAGCACAAAACGAATTTCATGCCCAGTGTCTTCAAAAATCTTAGTCGGGTCCTGGGGGGGGGGGGGCTGAAATAGAACTGTGCCCCATGTCCGATATCAAAATGATCGGGCTCTGAGCGCATTCACATACTTCCATCTGAACGAGAAGAGACATAAGGCATCATTAAAAAGATGACGAATCGTCAGACGAAATTTACCGAATGAGGACATCTTGGAGAGGTCACATTGTCCCTCTCGTGACCTCACATCGTGGCGCCCATGTCCCGAGGTGCATTTTGAAAAAAAGATAAAGAAGTTAGGTACTTTCAGGCATCAAACCTCACTGTGGCAAAACAACAATATCATCCATTGTCTCGACAAAAGTTTCAAAAAAAGTTTAATCAACCAATGAACATCTTTCATCAGCGAATAAAAATAATAAAAAACCATCGATTTTTTTGACGGGGGGGGGGGGGCCGAAAAGATTTGCCTGTCGTTTCCCGTTATCACATTCCCGTTTATGAATAATTTCAAAACTCTCCCGAAGCAACAAGACTACTTCAAAGTTTTTCCGGAAAGGCATCGGTTCCTATCTGCGCTAATAAACGACGCATAAAAAGAAGGTGGGAAAATAAAACATTCGACATCGGAAACCTCCGGGGAGGAGAGGTGTTCTTCTGTCACTCCAATCCGTTTTTCGAGGGTGTGCGGATGGAAACAGAAATGAAGAACGGCCACTTTTGGAATGTTATCGGGAGCCTACTCTTGGCGCTTTGCCAGGAGAGTTGGTGCATTCGCGGTTCAGAGGAATTGTGGTACTGGGTACCTCGTAGATCAGCGGCTCCCCCCAAACTTTTATACCTTGCGATACCCTTTCACAAACTGTACGAGTTTAGCGTACCCCTTGTGCTAAGTACTAAGTAACAAGCACCCTTCCTCCTCCCCCTCCCCCACCCACACACACACAGTAAAATTTGTTTTTTTTTTTTTTTTTTGAGCAATCACGACTGCTTATTATTCTCACTTGACTGTTTTGAATTCCTATCATTTTATTTTCCCACCGCCACCCTCCGCACCATCACCGTCGACCAGCTCCTCGCGATGCTGCTCGTATAGCGAAAGCCGTCTCAGGTTGCATCCATGTCCTACACACACGCACATACATACACAACTACACACGCACACGCACACATACACACACACACACCTACAGACACATACACCTACACACGCATACACATACATACACACAACTACCCACACATTCATGCCTGCACACAGACACAAACATATATGCCTACACACACATACACATACCCCCCCCCCCCCACACACATTCATACACACAACTACCCACACACTTATGCCAGCATATATGCCTACACACACATACACATACCCCCCCACACACACATTCATACACACAACTACCCACACACTTATGCCAGCACACAGACACAAACACACATGCCTACACACACATACACATACTCCTTACAAACAAACACACATACCCCCACCTACAGACACATACACCTACACACGCATACACATACATACACACAACTACCCACACACTCATGCCTGCACACAGACACAAACATATATGCCTACACACACATACACATACCCCCCCCCCCACACACACATTCATACACACAACTACCCACACACTTATGCCAGCACACAGACACAAACACACATGCCTACACACACATACACATACTCCCTACAAACAAACACACATACCCCCACACACAAACACACACGCCTACATACACACACTCGTGATTGCGAAAAACATAATTTGAATTCAAGATGTCAAAATTTATTTTTTTTTCTTTTTTAGCAATTACGATTGCTTATTGTTCTCACTTCACTGTCCTTGGCGGTTGGTTCCCTTTTCAGCTAGAACCAGAGGCCTCTGCTGCACCACCGCCCACCGGCCTCTGGTCCTGAACACTGTCCCCCGGAATCCGCTGCTCCTGGTCGTTGGTGTCCATGTCCTACACACACACGCACACTCATACACATGCACACTCTCACACGTACAAACTCACACACACGCCTACGTGCATACACATAGTCTACGCACACACACAAGCATACACACGCACGCACACGCGCCTTTACACACCACTATACACACGTAACCGCCATGGAGGAGGGAAAGGTTTGGGGGACAGGAGCCGTTTCTAGAAACAATAACTCCAATGAGTAAGGTCGTGTCGCAACTCGTAATTGCGAAAAACATAATTTGAATTCAAAATTTAAGAATTTATTTATTTTTTATTTTTTTATTTTATTTTATTTTTATTTATTTATTTATTTATTTTTTGATGAAAAAAAATAATAAATGCAAAATGTAGAAGTACAAACATGCTATGGGTCATTTTCTCTAAACTGCTAAATTCTTGTCCTTGCTCCAAAAATAACAAACTAACTAGTATAGAAATAAAACTGACGC
>NW_026557876.1:6349365-6454883 GCF_026930045.1 Uloborus diversus | reverse complement strand
GCCAACATATGGACCAAATTTTGTTTGATTCCGCCAGTTACTTCCTGAGGAATAGCAAGCACGCGTAACTCAAAAAACATCCCATTGCTCCACCCCCCTTGGAGGGATTCGCGCCAAATACCAATGGGCACAAGTTCACATACGGGCACATCTGAATACCAAATTTCGTTCGATTTCATGCGGTAGTTTTTGCTGTAGAGCGGCCACAAAAAACTGGTCACACACAGACGTGACACACATACATACACACATACATACATACACACATACATACATACATACACACACACACAGACAGACAGACATTTTTCAAAAATAGTCGAAATGAACTCAGCACACCTCAAAACGTTCGAATCCGTCAAAATTCGAAATTCGAAAATTTGCACGAATCCAATACTTTCTTCTATATATTAGATATAGAAGAAAGTAAAAATGACTGGCTCCGATTCTTGGATTTTCGACTCAGACTCCTTTATCGCAAAATGAGTCCGACTCCAACTCCGCAAACATTGGTAGAGTTGCATACTATAAGGGAAATGACCAATTCCAACTCCGAGTCTTTTAATTAAATACCTTCAGTTTCCGAATCAGAATCTTTTATCCCAAAATGAGAATGACTCCGATTCCGCAGCCATGTCTTCTACTAGAAAGTAGATTTTGGTATACGGGAAAGTAGGCTCGTTTAGTTCTAGACGGAATTTTTGTTTAAAAACATTTTTCGTCATAAACAGCTACTTTAGAAAGTGAATTTCATGTACGTTGGAAAATGCTTATGAAGATTAACTTTCTTTTATGTATTGTTAAAAAAAATGCTACAATGATTTAAAAAATAAAAATAATATATTATTCTCATCTGCCATAAACATAAATATTTTGAAATTATGACTCGAAAGTTATTGTTAACATGTACAATCTATTGTAATCTCAGGGAAGTTAACCTAACAAAAAAAAAAAAAAAAATCTAAAAATCTGTAAATGTTGTTTTTGTGTCCATACAGTGTCAATGCACAAGAAACAACTTTTCTTCGTTGCAAGCTGTATGAACTTTGTTGATACTTCTGCGGCATACTTGACTTAATCCTATAATGGCATATCTATATATATATATAAACTAGCTGCGTTGCCCGGCTTTGCCCGGTCTACCTTGAAAATAAAAATTGTGTCAAGTGACGTATATTCAACAATCAAGCGTAAAAAATAAATAAAAAAAAAACATCATGATTTCCTTTCCAAACAATGACGACAGATATTAAAATACTTTTAAGAAATTAAATCCAGAAAGATGGATTTAAAATGCGCAACCATGGAGACACAAAATAAAATAAGTTTAAGGAATTAAAATGCGAAAGAAAATGGTTCACAGTTTGAATGGAATTGAGATTTCTTAAACTTGATTTCAAAAGGCTTGTAACTTTTTTTCCTTTCGAGATAAAAGCTTATTTTTTCGACCATAGGTCGAGTTAGATCTGGAGTTAAAAAGGTCGCTTTTTCCAATGCTGTCAAAAAGAAAACTGTGGGACAGTTCCTTCACTTTTTATTGATTCATTTAATGAAAAAAGTAGTGCCTAAATTTCAGCTAAGCCTAAACAAATTCGAGTTAAAAACGTAAAATATTCCCGCCTCAATAAAGTTTGAGCATTGGAACAAATTGCGTAGAACGCGGAAAATTCTTCCCTTTCCAACGATATATAATATTACTATTTGCGAATAATTTTTCACCCCCATATTCGGGAATTTATATGAAACTTGGGCCTAAATTGGAATAAAAAAAGAACTATTCCTCGAATTGTTTTCGAACTGGTCTGCAAACCTTCTCAGGACTTAAAGGAACAAACTGTGAAAATTTCAGCAAAATCGGCCGGGTAGTTCTCGAGTTTTGCGAGTTCAAACAAACAGACGCTTTTTGGAGACTTCATTTTATACTATGTAGAGATGAATGTTTGTCTGTGTGTCATCCATGAACTCAAAAACTACCCGGCAGATTTAGCTGAAACTTTCACGTTTGTTATTTTTGGTGCTGGGAATGTTTATACAGTGGCTCCCAAAAGTGTTCGTACACCTACGACTTTCACTGAAATAGGACCCTCTCCATTGGTTAGAATTAATATTTAGAAATAGGTATTTAATTATAAGATCTATGATAAATTTTCAACAAAACTACAAGAAAAGTTTTTAAAAAATATTGAAACTTAATTTTTTAAAAATCAAAAACTAAAAAGTGCCGGAAATTTTATCTCACAAAAGTCTTCGGACACTTTATAAAATGTCTATATATTATTGAATAATCTAACTTCTGATTAAGTTATTAATTAGTAGAATATCATACAGTATTCATAACACCTTTTAAACGTCTGGGAATAGATTTCATTCTTTTTCTTTCTTTTTTTTTGCGTAATTGCTGAGTAAGTGTTCAACCACACTTCGAGTCGTATTGTTTCTAGCTCTATTTTCGTTTCAAAGCCCTATTTTCGTAATCTAGCCTTCAGATATCTCTAAATACGTTACATTAAGTTAAAATCTGGAGATTAAGGGGGTATTTTCTAAACTTCAGGACAATTTTCGTGGCACTAGACGCAAACGTTGAAAGCCGCGTGCTTCTTATCGTTATCATGATAAAAAAAACAAAGTTGTTTCCAATAACCAAATTTTTGGCTAAGAGTTCGAAATTGGTTTCAAAAATACTTTAAGGAACCGCATGATTCATTATTTCATCAAAAAATTACAAACTACCAAGTCCCGAAGCTGATATGCACCCTCACACTAGAACACCTCCACCGTCCTGATTAACTGATCCAAATAAGTTCTTAAGATTAAGTTCCTATTTTTTTCTTCTACTTACAGTTATACAACAATTTAACTTTTACAGCACTCAAATGTGTATTTTTCATAAAATTTTTAACTGTAAATCTCCTATCACGCTTTGTCAACTTTGCCGATTGACCTTTTCCTACCTTATTTTCGGTCCGATTCTTTTCTTTAAAGCACTTTATCAAGCACTTTACTATATAATGGAATAAAATAACTAATTTAGAGACATTTCAAACCAATTTAGCGCTTCTGTGAGGAAAAAATTTAAATTTCGAATAATGTTTGTGGTTGTTTACGAATACCAGCCATTTTAAAGTAATAAGCACAATATTAAGGAATAAATTAACAAAAAATTCAAGCCAAATGATTTTTAAGGGTGAACACAATGCAAAAATAATAAAAAAAATGACATATGATAGTTTTAATCACGAATTCATTAGAAAATATTTGAGTGTACCATGACTTTTGTGGCGTATTATTCCTCTGTCTTTTCGTTTTTTGACTCATTTCAAAAAGAAGATCCGTCAACATTAAAAAAAAACTAGTGTTTTATTGAGAATGATATAGGAATGATGTAAAAAAATATTGGACTTCATATTCGAATTCAGTTTCGCGTTATTTTGGTTTTACTAAAAAATTTCAAAGTGTACGAACACTTTTGGGAGCCACTGTAGACCAGTTCGAAAAAAAATCCGATCGATAATTCCTTTTTTATTCCAATTTAAATCACAATCCATTGGATAAATACGAAAAAAAATTATCGGCTGCAGAAATTAATTCCGTTTTTCTTGAGTTTGAACAAATAAATTCTTTCTTTATTGTTTTACGGCTTTACATGCAACAGGGGGATTTAAAACTTTTTCTATTTGATATTTCTAGCGATTGATTGATCTTGCAACCTGCGTGAGTACAAAATTTGAGTATAGTCACGGCTTCACTTAATACCTGGACCGATTATTATGAAAATTGCTATATATATGTATTTTTCCACGGAGAAGGTGCATAATATGCTCATTGAAGCCACCCGCCACCAGGTGGCACTGCAGAGTAGCAACTTCTGCCCCGTTCAACCGATTGTCATGAGAATCAGTATAATGATGTATTTTTTTTGTTGGCGTAGCAACGCGCGTCGAGTACAGCTAGTATGAATATATACGTTACATTACATAATCTTTTTAATCAATTAACACAATTTTACCCTGAATATAATCCTTTTACTGGTTATTAATACACTTTACGCATGCTGTTACCGATATTCGTTAAAAGTAAATGAAATGAAGGGAAATAATTAGCGCTGACTCTTAGTTAAAAGAATTACCTTTCTGGCATTTATTGGTAGAGGAATAGGGGACAAAATGAAACTGGGTAAAATATTTCAGACAGTTAGCAGTGCCATCTATTTCGCAAGATTTTAGCTGTTTCAATACTGTTGATTATATGATTGATTCCAAAAATATTTCGGACAGTTAGCAGTTCCATCTATTTCGCAATAGTTTAACTGTTTAAACAATGTTGATTATATGATTGGTTCCAGTTAAAAAATAGTTGTTCCCTGATATAAGGTATTACAAGCCATTTTCAGAATTCGATACTCATATTGCAATATTTCGTAGTTTTCAAAAATATTTTTTGTCTTTATTAAATTATAAAGTAGCTGTTACTAACATTTTATATATTAATTTAGACGTACTGGCATTCGGCGCAATATTTATGTGTTTAATAGTAGACATGGTTTTGGTTTTAAATGTTTAGCACAACTTGTCAAGTTCATGCGATGCAAAGTGAGTAGGGAAAATGGAAATAGTTTATTTATTTGTTCCTTAACTTATTTCCGCACTAATAAATCCATTTATTAATTTACATTCAGTTATTTATTCGCTTTTTCTTATTTATTTCCTCATTTATGCACTAATTTAATATCCTCATATAAATAATCGCCTATGATCGAATAATCCGCGTGTTTCAACAAAGAAACTCGCGCCACGTCATGATAATTTGATATGTGTGTTGGCGATGTTTAACATGCAGGGAAAGGCTTTGTGACAAGGCTGAACTCGATCCAGTCACTTGACTGTTTTACTGGTAAGACTGTCATTTCAGGGGAATGAAGAAACGAAAACAATCAACGCTATCTACTGGAGTTTAGGGTTAATCCATTGGAGTTAGGGTTAAAATTTCAAATACCAAAATATCAGCAAACAGGCAATGGCTTCGTTCAAAATGTAGAGGAGTAGAAGCAACCCGTCATAACTTGACGGACGACTTTCTTGCTAATTAATATTTATTTATTGATATACTAGTTGCTTTGCCCGGCTTTGCCCGGTCCACTTTGAAAATAAAAATTGTGTCAAGTGACGTATATTCAACAATCAGGCGTAAAAACTAAATAAAAAAAAGCATCATGATTTCCATTCTAAACAATGACGACAGATATTAAAATACTTTTACGAAATTAAATCCAGAAAGATGGATTTAAAATACGTAACCATGGAAACACAAAATAAAATAAGTAAAAGGAATTAAAATTCGAAAGAAAATGGTTCACAATTTGAATGGAATCGAGATTTTTAAACTTGATTTAAAAAGGGCTTGTAACCTTTTTTTTCCTTTCGAGATAGAAGCTTATTTTTTCGACCATAGGTCGAGTTAGATCTGGAGTTAAAAAGGTCGCTTTTTCCAATGCTGTCAAAAAGAAAACTGTGGGACAGTTCCTTCACTTTTTATTGATTCATTTAATGAAAAAAGTAGTGCCTAAATTTCAGCTAAGCCTAAACAAATTCGAGTTAAAAACGTAAAATATTCCCGCCTCAATAAAGTTTGAGCATTGGAACAAATTGCGTAGAACGCGGAAAATTCTTCCCTTTCCAACGATATATAATATTACTATTTGCGAATAATTTTTCACCCCCATATTCGGGAATTTATATGAAACTTGGGCCTAAATTGGAATAAAAAAAGAACTATTCCTCGAATTGTTTTCGAACTGGTCTGCAAACCTTCTCAGGACTTAAAGGAACAAATTGTGAAAATTTCAGCGCAATCGGCCGGGTAGTTCTCGAGTTTTGCGAGTTCAAACACACAGACGTTTTTTGGGGACTTCATTTTATACTATGTAGAAATTGTTTCATTTGTTTATTCATTTATTCATCCATACATTTATTTATTAATTCACGTGAAAAAAAAGTAATTTAGTAACTAATGTTTCATTTGAAAAGAAACTTTTCTTTCAGCGATTAAATCCCAGACTATTTTGTTTCCGCTTACGTTTCCTTTTAGGAATTCTTTCGCCCATGAAGTAAAACGTTCTGAAGCCTCAAGGGTTTTCGTATGGTTTGAATCAAGTTATCTACATCTCCGACTTTAATCTTGAGTCGAATCTAACAGGGTATTACGAACAATTAGATTAATTATACTATATGGTTTACTTCAGAAATTGTTACTTTTTTGTACTGTAGTCAAACATTGAGTATTTTACCGTTCAAAACGGCGTACAGGGGTGCACCACAAGGAGGTAAATCTATTACAATTTCAATCCGTAGAACTCTCCAAAAACTCACATAAACTGGCAAGAACATCCTAAAATGAACTAGTATAATGTGGCCATCACGAAACTTTCTTCTATATTTTTCTTTATTTTCTGATCCCTCCCCATGCTTGACGAGGAAGCAATATTCCCAACAAAAACAAAATTACACATGCAAAAACCTGACGATCATCCCAATGTCTGAATTATTGCAAAAGCAAAACAAAGAGCGAAAATTGAAAGTTATTTTAAAAGCCTTGCTTGAATTAATTACAAATATTTTATTTGTTGACAAACATAAGATGGCAACAGTTAAACATTTTAAATCATTGAGATAATATTTCCGATCATTTCCATGCAATTAAAATCACGAGAAATACGCTGACGACAATCTATTACGATTTATCTTTCTTATTGTTGCATTAATAAAGCTATTTTTATTCGAAAAAAAAAAATCAACACTTCTTGGAGCGATTGGCGTCAAAATTGAACCAAAGCCTGTGTACATATGGATTCACATATATTCCAAATTTCAACCAGAACTTAGCTTTACTTCTTGAGATAGGGCACTCACCATGGGAAAAAAAGAACGTTCGATTGCGCCACCCCCTTTTCAGCTGTTGACACCAAAATAGAGTCAGCACTTATACCCACTAGGGGCTACTTGTCGATAAATTTTTATTTGATTCCGTTCATTATTTCTTGAGATACAGCAGTCACAATTGACGACAAAAAATGTTCTATAGCTCAACCCCCGTTTGAGTTATTGACACCAAAATTGAATCAGCACCCTTTCCTGTTAATGGCAACATATGGACCAAATTTTGTTTGATTCCGCCAGTTACTTCCTGAGGAATAGCAAGCACGCGTAACTCAAAAAACGTCCCATTGCACCACTCCCCTTGGAGGAATTCGCGCCAAAAACCAATGGGCACAAGTTCACATAGGGGCACATATGTGTACCAAGTTTCGTTCGATTTCATGCGGTAGTTTTTGCTGTAGAGCGGCCACAAAAAACTGGTCACACACAGACGTGACACACATACACACACACATACACACACAGACAGACATTTTCCAAAAATAGTCGAAATGGACTCAGCACACCCCAAAACGTTCGAATCCGTCAAAATTCGAAATTCGAAAATTTGCATGAATCCAATACTTTCTTCTATATATTAGATATAGAAGAAAGTAAAAATGGTTTTTCAGATTAGCATGACTGTGTGACGGGATTTTTTGAAGATAGGTAAATAATAATAGATATAGGATGTGTAAATTAATTATGGATTCATTAAGAGTGCAAGTTCTTATAGCCGTCTAGTTGACTCAATTCCACCAATGTCGCTCTCGCATTAGCACCATCTATGGGCAGTTTTTGAGAAATTTTTTCCCAGTTTTAAAAATTCCTGTAAAATAAATCAATTAATTAATTAATAACTAGAAAGTCGCCCATCAAGGTATGACGGGTGAAAATTGCTTCTACATTTGAACGAAGCAATTGCCTGTTCGGTGATATTTTGATAGTTGAAATTTCGACCCTAACATCAGTGGATTAACAATTGAATTTTCGTGTTATTTTCGTTTCTTCATTCCCCTGAAATGACACTCTCTTACAAGTAAACCAGTTCAGTTGCCGGATCGAGTTCAGCCTTGTCACAATAAAGCCTTTCCCTGCACGTTAAACATGAACAAAACACATTTTCAAATGATCATGCCGTGGCACGAGTTTCATCGCTGAAACACGCGGGTTACTCGATCATCGGCTATTATTTATATGAGGATCCCGTGATGCCAACCCTACAAACCGTTTTCTGTTTTGGTTATCGTTTCGGTTTTAGCGAATTTTAAAGTTCCTACGCACTTTTTTGGATCATACATTATCAACTCCACGTTAAATCCCGGTTATCACAAATTTGCCATTTCAACTGCGCTTGCGCGCGGACTTTGCTGCTTTCGAAACTCTTGCTCAAACTAATGAAAAACATTTAAATTTGTTAATATGAGATAAGAACAGATAAAAATTCGAAATTACAAAGCTTTCTTTGATTTAGTTTTTACGTCTCGGTAAAGATTGAGTTTTGCGTCTTAATTATTAATAGATTCGGAGTCTGATTTTTCTATCAAACAAATGCCCTTTTCAGGGCCAAATTTTTAACCTCAGAAAAGCGTACTCGATCTGCAGCATCACTTCCAATACAAAGCCGAACCCTCAGCCTAAATACAAATGTATAATACTAAGCTGTTTACGCCTAACGTAAAATATCCGCAAAAGACGGATATTTGTAATATTCCTATCATTTTTGAAGTACATAACGTGTTTTACGTTTACGTTAAATAAATATTTCCAAACCAATAAATATTGAAGTGTCATTTTTCTCTTTTCTTTATAAAGATTATCAGTTATTCATATCCATAGTTATGATCATATAATGTATCCCGAAATTGCTGTGAAAATACTCTAATCGCATTTATTAATTTGTTGGGACTCTAGCACAGCAACACGAAATCTTAAAACAGAAAGCCCAAAAAGCTAAGTCTGTGCGCAAGCGCAGTTGAAATGGGAAATTTGTGATAACCGGGATTTAACGTCGAGTACATTATCATACCAGGATTAACAATGTTGCGTGAACAAAAGATATGGAGGGTAATCTCCCGCCCTCTCTCTGGGCTCCCAGCAGCTCACATTTTAACCCCTGTTAGTTTCAACCGAAAAATAATTCCTTTTATACTTCTTCAGCAGTCAACGACCGGGAATGTCTCTCCCCCTTGAATCCAAAACTTGTGAGTCAAGTGGACAAAAAGCAAGAGTCAACACCAATGTTCATTCATAAAACAGAACGTTAGCTCAGTCATTCCATCCGATGACTGCAGTTTCGTGCTTTTTAGCACTCATCATAGGGAGTAACTGAGCTGGAGGCGGAAAATATCTTAAGGAATTCAAGAGAGGCAAGGAAACTGGTAGCTAATGTAGAATTAGCACACCAAGAATCTTTGAGTTGAACCGCACCATTGCTGCGGTCACTCCTCTGGTGTGCTAATTTTGTATTAGGGGCATTCCACGGTATTTTTGACATTATGTAGAGTCCGCAACGTGACCTTTTTTTGCCATAACTTTTTAATTTACCGTTTGATTTGCAAATTATTTCATTTTGAGCTGGTATGTTGGTAGGAAAAGATCAAAATAAAATAATATGCTAATCAAACAGTAAATTAAAAAGTTACGGCAAAAAAAGGTCACGTTACGGACTCTACATAAATGTCAAAAATACCGTGGAATGCCCCATTAGCTACCAGTTTGTGTGGCTCTCTTGGCTCTTTTAAGAGGTTTTCCACCTCCTGCTCAGTTCTTTCCTATTCCGGGGTTGATGAGTGCTAAAAAGCACGAAACTGCAGTCCTCGGATGGAATGACTGATGGTAGGGCGGTAACTTACCACAAAATCCAGTGTTCACTGTTCCATATGTTTAACCGCTCTAGTTAGTTAGTTCATATAGCTCACGACGATAGCTTGCCATGGTATTACTGTGTATGCTAGCTGAATAGCATGTGATGCTTGCTAGCATAAAAAAGCATATCATAGCATGAATAACTAGCAGACAAAGCAAAAAATAGCAAAAACTAGCATATTTCTGTTACTAGTAATAGCATGAATTTTGACCTGGGTACCTGGGCTCATTACATGTGAGAATTGACCCATATCTAGGATTTTGTCTAAATTCGTGACCCTCAAGATCGTGCCGTTTGGTAATCAGCAATTTAAAACCTTAGAATCTACTAAAAAAGAAGTATGGAAAGTAAATGTTTAACAACGAACCTGGTCGTAATCATCGATTACCGGCAATCATTAAATTTCGGCAAAGCGATTCCCAAACTTCCTACAACCGATAACATTGATTTCGTGTAGCATGAATAACCTTTTCTTCGACTGGGATTGTTTTATTGGAGCCGTAATTGCCTTCATAAAATCATCGGCATCATTTTTCATGCTGGATAATTGAATGTCATCATTAAATCATATTGGAAAATTAACCTCGATTAGAAGATCCTTAGGTTCATCAATCTGTACCATAGACTAATAATAAGAGTAGACAGAGCTTTCTCATTCTTGCTGATGAAGAAAATTGGTTCATAGATGTATCATGTGACTAGTGGAAGGGCTTGGCGAAGACTTTGGCAGCATGGTTGCTAGATGGCAGCATTATCTACAGTTTGGCACTCGACATGTATTTTACGACAATGTGTTTTCATTAAAAAAAAACTTCCAGGTGCAGAGATTGAACTGTTTTTCTTCTAGTTATGCATTATTTTGACATTAGTAATAGTTTTTGATCAGTTTTCGGTAACTTTTATTTCATTTGGAGCTGTCAGCGTTGGCGTGAACGAAATGGCGTAAACGTTTGCGTTAACGTAAAAATGTACTAATCGGTATCTTAAATTGAAACTGTAGGTAAAAATCTTACCGTTTGCTGATTCTTCTTGGTCGCTTGCATCTTTTATTGCTTAGAGAGTTATTGAAATTGACTAAAGAAAATGCACAATACTATCTAAACGAAAAACTCACTATATTAACAAAATATTTACAACTTAGAATAACAAATTTACAAATCGGACTCCATAAAAGATCATTCTTCCGTGTTCCATCAATTCTATTTATTTTATTTCTCGCTGGCGTTGATCGTCTGCTACGATTAACGCACGCTGTTGCTAGGATATCCACCAGTCACATGGTTTGGTTTATGAGCAGCAAAAGGGTTGCCATAGCTCGGTCTACTCTTATTATTAGTCTATGATCTGTACGTCAGCGGACAAGAGCGGACACAGTTACAGGGAATGTCTCATCGAATTAAAAAAAAAAAACTATTCTCTGTCGTGTTTGGAGAAATGGAGCATCGGCACGCCATTGGGCTAAGACGAGACATATTTTTCTCTTTAAGAGAAAAATGAAATTATCGTTTTTTACTCCTAAGTCTAGCATTAGTCATAAAATTCTGAGACGAGGGACAGTTTCTTTCACAAAAAAAGAACTTTAATTTTCTAAGAAGCTTTAATTTCCTTTTGATGCGATAGGATTATGAACAAAAGTCATCTAAGTTTTTAACAGATTTAAGATGACCGTTGTAAGAAAATGTCACGAACTTATGTATTTACTTAGACGACTAACCCCCCCCCCCCTCTTTAAGGGCAAGTTCAGTTTCTGGTTTTGGAGAAAACAAAAAGCATTAGGCTCTAATATAGGGACCTTAATCATTGGATCAGAATAGAGCCGCTATAAAGATAGGCCGACGCATCAGCTTAAGTTTAGCCATTTTTGATCGGATTTTTCATTGTTGCTCTGCTAGGGTTGCCACAGCAAAGTTTCGCCAAATTTGTCGAAACTAATTTTTTACTTAGATACTTTGTAGCGAAACGCGTTCAGTAGATGTGTCAGTTAAAGTTTGTTCAAAGTAAATCCGCCATTAAGTTCAAGACGTGTCAAGTCAGGAGTAACGCATTTCAGAGGTAACGCGAACTCCTCTCTCTCAAGGGTTAATCGGGTTGTTTCCTTCAGTCAAAAGTACGCGAGCCGCGGATAACCCGACCGCCGATAATCGGGAGATTATCGGCGGTCGGGTTATCCGCGGCTCGGATTATCCGCGGGTCCTTTCACTGTTTTTTTTTTTGTTTTTTTTTTTGAAACTTGTGATTGTGTTGTTGTTCGCTTTTAGATTTTACACATATTTTTTTTTATTCAATGTTAGTAGATGCAATGTAGCAATGTTTTTAGTTATAATTTGAATGAATGTGTGAGTGTTATTAATATTTTTTTATCTATTGCATACACTAAGTATCGTTTTTTACCTATTATTCGGATTATCCGCGGTTTCGCTTATCCGTGGTTATCGTGCCACCCTATTCCGCGGATAATCGGGAGTTTACTGTATTACTTTCAGTCACTGAAATTGATAGAATAAGCAAAAAAATAAAAAATAAAAATAATAAATAAAAAAATAATAATATCATGGACCCAGAAAATACTTTCATTTTCCCAACAGTTATTTTTTAATTAATTTTTTAAAATGTTCGATTTTTCAAACAAGGCTTGGTCTTGATGACGTCACATATGATGCACTTTGGCGCATCTTTCTGCTGCGTTTCCACGTTATGATATTCAAGAAGCGAATTAAATATTGCGCTCTACGCTTGCCATCAACCCTATCGTTGCCAATACACGTGAGTAAAGATGCGAATTAAATATTGGGCTCTGTGAATGGCATTTCATCATTTGTGATGTCATCGGCCGAAGCGTAAACACTGAAAGCGCACCGATTAAAGTAGTTTTTTAAAAATATTAAACTAGTCAAATTATTTAAAAAATGATCAAATCCTACGTTTTTAAGCATGCTCTTTCATAAAAAAATTATTTTAAAATTTTGGAAACGACCCCATTAATTATGATTACAGAACATTGCTTTGTTACCAGGAATAATGTCGCGTGTGAAATTTCAAATGTATCCGAGCACAGAAAGCGGAGGAAATTTGAATCGCAAGATTCCATTACATTCATATATAGATACTGCTTGACCATCGATTACATGGAAAGGCTAATATCCGGTTTATAGGCGGAAATGGACGTATCTATTGGTTTATAGGGATGTTAGTTGGTTTGTTACAGATGTGCACTTTAGCCTCTCTATTATTTAGCCATAGTTTTGTAAAAATGAATATTTGTTCACAGCAACATTTTTTTAATCTAAAGTATATTCGACATATATTCTCACTGCAAACATTAATTGATGTATTTATTCACAACACAGTTTTGAGCTTACCATTTTGCTTTTACGTTCCTGAACGAAATGAAAATATTTTATTTTCTTTTTGTTGTTTTTCCATGGTAACTATTTTTGTTTCCCCTTATTTTACTTTTCAGAATGCAATAAATGAATAAGGCACTAGTGACATTATAAAACGCGTGTATCAATATCTCATCGCTATTTTACCATCTTCCCTGCTAGATTCATTCAGATGGAATCGTCTGTACTTGGCAGATTGCCAGATTACATACAATCCGGGGTCAAACAGTATTACAATGCATCTATCTATATATATAAAAATGAATGTTTGTCTGTATGTCATCCATGAACTCAAAAACTACCCGGCAGATTTGGCTGAAACTTTCACCGTTTGTTATTTTTGGTACTGGGAATGTGTATAGACCAGTTCGAAAAAAATCCGATCGATAGTTCCTTTTTTATTCCAATTTAAGTCACAATCCATTGGATAAATACGAATAAAATGAAATGAATTCGCGTGAAAGATCTCATTGATAAGAAGTTAGCTGTTGCCATTTTTCTTGAGTTTGAACAAATAAATTCTTTCTTTATTGTTTTATGGCTTTTCATGCAACGGGGGGATTTAAAACTTTTTCTATTTGATATTTTTAGCGATGGATTGATTTTGCAAACTGCGTGAGTACAAAATTTGAATATAGTCACGGCTTCACTTGATACCTGGACCGATTATTATGAAAATTACTATATATATGTTTTTTTCCACGGAGAAGGTGCATAATAGGCTCATTGAAGCCACTCCCCACCAGGTGGCACTGCAGAGTAGCAACTTCTGCCCCGTTCAACCGATTGTCATGAAAATCAGTATAATGATGTATTTTTTTGTTGGCGTAGCAACGCGCGTCGGGTACAGCTAGTACAGAATAAATAAAACAAACAAAAGCTAAACATCATATTTCAACGTCAAAATATATAAAGCATATAATGAAAATAAATATAATAAATCAAATGTTGTATAAATATGTTTAAAAATAAATAAACTACAGTTGGAAAATCCGAAGTCAAACAGTACGCACGTAGTTACAGGTAAAGCTAATAAAAGAGTGTTAATAATATAACTTGCTGGTGCTGCAATAAAATACTACTCCACGCAAAGCAGCATCAAAGTGGCAAATCAAGTGTAACTATGGAAACATCAGTTATTGCTCGTCCCAGGTTTATTTTTGGGTGTGCGAGCTGACTCATTGTTATTGGGAAAAGGCAGCCATATTTCTATTATTTATTAGATCAGAAATCATCGGAATCGGAAGAAACGATGTTATATTAGGCAACTGAAATGAGATCAACAGAATAACCCCACACGATCCATTCGTCTTTCGGTGATTACTTTTCAAAATGGCCACTCTGGAGAACAAACTGTGAGAATGGGAAGGGTGGAATGATTTTGCCCCGCAATCGAACATTCTTTCATTAGGGCCGAAAGGGGCATTTCGATTGCCTCGTGAAATGTGTCCTGAATAAAATGATTTCCCGCCTCTTCGCGTGGCTTTCATCCTAATGGAATTATTGGCTTGCAAAACTTTCCCCTTCACCGATAGATGGTGCTATGTGCGATGTATCAATATTAGGGTCCTTCAAAAATACATGCAAAAAAAAAAGGTTTCTCTTAGATAACAGGTCACCTCTCAATATTTTTAGACTTATGCACTGTAAAACAAAATCCGTAAAATTTAGGGAAAAAAACTGTCAGCCAGGACGCCAGTTTTCTTCCGTTTATTTTACAGAAATCTTCCGTATTTTTATTATTTATTCAAGCTGATTTATTATTTTATGAAGATTAAAAAATGAAACTATACTTTCATAAACACATTTCAATATTTACTATACTACTACGAAATACATGTATACAAAGGTAAATTTCCGAATATGCCTCTGTAACAGATGACAAAAAAACATAATAATAATAAAAAGATTAGGATGCAATGAAATGGAAGTTGCAAACGATTTAAGACTTACTCGCTTTAAATAAATATAAGATCAAAAATTCGAGCACGAGAACCAAAATCCAAACACGCGGACGAAATTTCGAAGATTCGAAGAAGAACAAAGTACGCGGTGAGGCGATGGTAACAGTTAACGCTTATAACCGGTTACAGATTCAAAAAACGGAGAAATCCTGTATTTTATTACGAACAGTTTTTTTCTGTAAAAAATACGGATAACTTCTTCAAAATTTACAGTTTTTTTTACAGTGTGGATAGTAATGTTTAGGAAGAATTTTAGCTTCCTATTTGAACTTAAAGCGGGTGCTCAACAACCTCCCCCAAATTTCATACCTGTGGGGAGGGGGGGGGGGGTTAAAAAAATACATTGAACTGAAAAAACAATGCTGCACATTACATATACACTAGTAATATGCCTATACATTGCAATAAAATAATTATTTACAAAACAATAACTGGGGAAATTAAATGTTTCTAAACTTGTGATATTTTCTATGCTACGGTTAATGTGAAATGAAAGGGTCTCTTAAAATTTGAGTAAGGAGCTAAAACTTTTACAGCATAATACTATTAGTAAGTTAAAAAAAATAGGGGGTAGTCCTGGACTCTAGCTGAAAAAAAGTTTTTTTGAACCACTCTAATGGTGCTATGAGCGATGTATTCGGTTGGAGCAGACAAACTTCAAATGAAGCCATGGTTGTCGAACTACGGCCCTCAGTCCAGTTTGGATTGCAAATTTTAACACAGTGGACTTGCGCTTCAACGTAATTTAATTTGTAACAAATGGACATAGTGTGAGTTTTTCACGAAAAACATATCTCAGAGCTAACGCAAGCTCCTCGCCCGCTACGCGAGATTTTTCGGAAACAAAGAGCAGTCCTTAAATACCAACTTCGTTATTCTCTGCCAAATATTGGCATCGTGAATGGACTTGCATCTCTTTATCAACAGACAAGGTGGAAGCTACCGTACCAGTCTCGTTTTTTTAGTGTGTAATGAATAGCCACTCCGTATTTTCCAGTCATTTCCTTTTCATTCTACACTGGAAAGTTTCCTAAAAGGGACTTTAGTTCAATTTAAAGGGCATTTTTTTAACAGAAATTTTGAAGTGAATTCGGTGTTTTTTTTAGACTTTTTTGTATACAATGTGCATAAAAATCCAAGCATTTTTCAACAGCAATTATCTTTTTGAATAATAAAAAGCATTTTAAGGTAGGCGACATCCTAATTTTCGAAAAAAAAAAAATCGATTTTGAGATTTTGGCACATTGGGCATTTGGCAGTTGGCACATTTGGCAGTTTTTAGCATAGGGGTGTGCACCTCAAAGCGATTTTTCGAAAATTCGATTTTGTTCTTTTTCTAATCCAATTTTAAGAACATTTTCCCGAGCGAAATTATCATAAGATGGACGAGTAAATTACCAAGTCATCATAATGTGGAACAGTAACATGGGCAATTGGCGAGAAATTCATCATACATTATTGTAAATATACAGGCGATTCAAAAGACTTTTTAATTTTCTACTATGGGCTAAGGGGTTGGGCAAGTGGCACCCGCTACCGTGCGGTTGCCACTAGTATAGAATAAACGGGAATAGGGGGAGGGGGAGCACAAAATGAATTTCATGCCCAGTGTCTTCAAAAATCTTAGTCGGTCCCGGGGGGGGGGGGGGTGAAATAGAACTGTGCCCCATGTCCGATATCAAAATGACCGGGCTCTGAGCGCACTCACATACTTCCATCTGAACGAGAAGAGACATAAGGCATCATTAAAAAGATGACGAATCGTCAGACAAAATTTACCGAATGAGGACATTTTGGGGAGGTCACATTGACGTCTCGTGACCTCCCATCGTGGGGAAGGGGCGGATCCAGAAATTTTTGTAAGGGGGGGGGGGTCAAATTTCAGTGGTCAGTTAAGTGGAAGAAAAACGAAGTATAATTTGAACTTTCTTCAAAATATCTTAATAACCTATACATGTATTCTAATAAAAAATGTTATCAAGAAAAATATGCATAGCAATTTATTCATTGCATAGTTTGCTGTTGATATTTGAGTTGTTTAAATTGGTCAAATAAATGAAATTACACATTTTTTACATTTAATGTGCCGAGAAAATTGCGTTGCAATGAAAACAACTAAGGCACAACATTGTTGCATTAAAATTTTGTACAACGAAGTTAAAATAAGTACAGCATTGCTGACATGCGTTTCGCAGTTTGTATTGTAAAAGGGTCCTGGTTAACACGTGGGCCTACTGAACCGAAGCTTAGGAGCCACCAAGGTTTAGGACTTCTAATTTTTCAAAGTTACATTATATGTAATAGAATTTGCATTTATTAGACTTCAAGAGACAAGTCTAACAAGACTAAGTAATAAAATAATAGTTTAAAAACTAAAAAAACACGCTTTCGTAGCAAAATGAACTAAAAAGTAAAAAATAATCTTTGGATGATAGTAGTTGACCAGTCACTTAATTTTAATGTAATACAAAAAAGCGTAGGGTGCTGTCTATTTACATTTTTGCTTGGACAACAAATGGAAGAAATTCAAGACAACTGATAAGAAGCCCCCCACGCTTTTTTGTATTACATTGAAATGAAGTGATTGGTGAACTACTATCATCCAAAGATTATTTTTTACTTTTTAGTTCATTTTGCTACGAAAGCGTGTTTTTTTAGTTTTTTAAACTATTATTTTATTTTTCTGTTTTTTAGTCTTTTCTTGGAGAATTATCAGGCGACGAAATTATTTATAAAACGAGTGCGAGGTAATATGTTAAAGTTAAGACAAGAGCACCCCGATGGGAAGCTACTGTAAGTCATCGATGTATGTTTGCGGAAATCATATTTATATTACTTTGAAAATTTGAGATGCATTTGAATAAAAGTTTTGTTCAACAATGGTCTGATCGGCAATGAATTTCCAATTGATGGCGCACCTAAATTTTGGCATGAAATTAGTTAAAAACAATTATATTTCATGTTCTAATTATCTTGGAACATTGGAACAAATTTTGTCTGATGCAGAAAAATTAATGGTTTTTGTAGATATTTTTAAATAATTTTTGTGAGCATTTTTAAATGTATTTTTTTTTTTAATTTTTCCTTTTTCACATAGTTGGATTTATGCCAAAATATTGATTAAAATTGGAGTAAACTAACAATTAAAAGAGTTAATTAATTAATTTGATTATAGAATATTGCATTGTCATCGGGTCTGAGGTCGCGTGCCAAATTTCAAAAGAATCCGATCGCAGGAAGGGGGATAAATTTGAGCAGCAAGATTCCGTTACAAGATACATACATACATCTTACATACATACATACATACATACAGGTGAAGCTAATAAAAGCGTGTTAAAAAGGGATTAACATTGATTACCTACACTAATTTTTGAAGACTAAAAATTGAATTTCAACAATAATAATAAGTAAAAGAAATGTAAAATAATTATAATAAAGACTTTCTCATCACAGGGGGGTCAGCTGGCCCTTTGACCCTCCCCTGAATCCGCCCTTGTGAGGTGCATTTTGAAAAAAAGATAAAAAAGTTAGGTACTTTCAGGCATCAAACTCCTCCTGTGGCAAAACAACAATATCATCCATTGTCTCGATAAAAGTTTCGAAAAAAGTTTAATCAACCAATGAACATCTTTCATCAGCCAATAAAACTAATAAAAAACCATCGATTTTTTTGAACGGGGGAGGGGGGGGGGACCGAAAAGATTCTCCTGTCCTTTCCCGTTATCACATTCCCGTTTATGAATAATTTCAAAACTCTCCCGAAGCAACAAGACTACTTCAAAGTTTTTTCCGGAAAGGCATCAGTTCCTATCTGCGTTAATAAACGGCGCATAAAAAGAAGGTGGGAAAATAAAACATTCGACATCGGAAACCTCCGGGGCGGAGAGGTGTTCTTCTGTCACTCCAATCCGTTTTCCGAGGGTGTGCGGATGGAAACAGAAATGAAGAACGGCCACTTTTGGAATGTTATCGGGAGCCTACTCTTGGCGCTTTGCCAGGAGAGTTGGTGCATCGCGGCTCAGAGGAATTGTGGTACTGGGTACCTCGTAGATCAGCGGTTCCCCCCAACCTTTTTTACCTTGCGATACCCTTTCACAAACTGTACGAGTTTAGCGTACCCCTTGTGCTAAGTACTAAGTAACAAGCATCCCTCCTCCTCCCCCTCCCCACTCACACACACACTAAAATTTGGGATTTTTTTTTTTTTTTTTTTGTAGCAACCACGACTGCTTATTGTTCTCACTTGACTGTTTTGAATACCTATGATTTTATTTTCTCACCGCCACCCTCTGCAGCATCATCGTCGACCGGCTCCTCACGGTGCTGCTCCTCGAGCGAAAGCCGTCTCCAGGTTGCATCCACATCCTACACACACGCGCATACATACACAACTACACACACATACACAACTACACACACACGCACGCACACACACAAACACATACACACAACTACCCACACATTCATGCCTGCATACAGCCACAAACACATATGCCGATACACGCCATACACATACCCCGCCTCCACACACACAAACACTCATACACACAACTACCTACTCACTCATGCCTGCACACAGACACAAACACCCATACCTACACACACATACACATACCCCCTACACACAAACACGCATACCTCCCCGACACGTACATAAACACACATGCCTACATAGACACACTCGTGATTGCGAAAAACATAATTTGAATTCAAGATGTCAAAATTCATATTATTATTATTTTTTTTAGCAATCACGATTGCTTATTGTTCTCACTTCACTGTCCTTGGCGGTTGGTTCCTTTTTCAGCTTGAACCAGAGGCCTCTGCTGCACCACCGCCCACCGGCCTCTGGTCCTGAACACTGTCTCCCGGAATCCGCTGCTCCTGTTCGGTGGTGTCCATGTCCTACACACACGCACCCTCATACACATGCACACTCTCACACATACAAACTCACACACAGGCCTACATGCACGCACACGCGCCTTCACGCACCACTATACACACGTAACCGCCCAGGAGGAGGGGCAGATTTGGGGATACAAGAGCCGTTTCTAGAAACAATAACTCCAATGAGTAGGGTCGTGTCGCAACTCGTGATTGCGAAAAACATAATTTGAATTCAAATTATTATTATTATTTTTTTTTTTGATGAAAAAAAAATAATAAATGCAAGATGTAGAAGTACAAACATGCTATAAGCTAAAATGATAGTTAAAGAATCATTAGAAAACAAATTCAAACGGAACAAACCCGGTGATAAGTCTTTGAGTTTCAGCAGACTTTGAAAAAATTCTTAATGAAATGGTTGTGGAACAAAGGATCTCAAAGTTCGGCTCAAATGTCTTATCTGACAGTTCCGATCTTACATTAGGTTCAGCATTTAATTTCCTGCCAATTCTTATTTGCTGAAATTCATTTTTCCCACGGAAATTTTGTCCGAAAAGGGATATATGATTTAAAGTGTATTTTTCTGTCACAACAGTAGTACATTATTCGTAATGCGAAATCAGTCAATTAAGAAATCCTTTAATCCGTAGATCAATGTTTTTAGAGCTTTTTAACTCACCTCAAGAACAGGGGCGCCCCAATGAGAAGTCACGGGAGGTCATTAGGGTGGTTTAAAAAAAAATTTCAGCTAGAGTCCAGTACACCCCCTGTTTATTTAGACTTACTGGTAGTATTATGATGTGAAAGTTGGTCAAGTATAATAAAAGTGCTTTAAAAAAAAGAGAACACGTGAACGAAGTCCTAACGTATCGTAAAAATACCGCAATAAAAAAAAGTAAATAACTATGTTTGTAAAATAAAAAAGAAAGAAAATGGGATTGTAGGATGAGGGAGCATAGGATCTATATTGACGATTAACGAAGGTAATCGATTGCTTCCGCAAATTATTTTATTTCTGATAAAAGTGATTTGTTGACTTTTGTTTCTTTCCCACTTCGTTCAAAAGTTTCAATAATGTATTTTGTTACTTTTAGTACCGTCGATTAAACTAAAATAAAATAAATACTGTCTGAAAGCTTTATATTGACTTCCTTTGTAAAAATTATTTCTTGTTTATTTATTTATTGATTTTGCTTTCTTCCTTTCTCTCTCTCTCTCTATTTCTCTCTCATTTTTCTTTTGTTTAGACTTTCGAAATTTTATAATGAAGAACAATTTGTTGCTATATTTTTGTATAACGTAGTTGTACAAATACAGTCTGAGTAAAAACTTTAAGGTCAGTTAACTTTTTTAAGAAATTGGACACATCTTTAACTTAGGATCAAAGAATCATTTCAGTGATAATTATAAACCTTAAATACAAGTAAAAAAGGATAAAAATTTCGTTTGTAAGTATTTCTTTATTAGAAAATATTACAGATCAATATTTGAACCTGAGTAAATTCTTTAAGGCCAACACAGAAAAAAGCAAATCAAAACAAAAATTAAAACATTTTTGAGCTTGCGTAGGAGCCATTTCTTCAAATTGCTTTAAACATTCTTGTTTTCATGGATAAAACTAGTTTTTGACAACATTTGGATCTGTTTTATGCCATTCAATTTCGATAGTAAATGTCAGCTCTGTTGGATGAAGCACATTGACTCCCATTGGCATAAAATGACCTTGCTAAGTCACCCCATAAGTTTTATATTGGCTTAAGATCTGGACACTTAGTTGCTCATTTCAAAGTTGTAACATTGTTGACTTGGAACCAATTCTTTGCACTGCTGCTCGAATGTATAGGTGCACTGTCTTGCTGATATTTCGAATTTTCTGAAGCAATAAATTTAGCATTTGGTAAAAGATGGCTTGCGAGGACATTTTAATATGCTTGTGAATTCATTTTACCTGAAACAAACATAACTGAGCACACAACATTATAAGCAAAGCATTCTCAAGTCATGCTAGAGTCTCCATTTAATTTTCGGTAGCGAGAATATTTCCATTTATTTTCTTAAATCATGCCAATAGTGCTTCCATCGTTCTGATCCATCCAAATTCCACTCATTTTTGTCAGAAAAATTATTTGTAGCCATTGGTTACCCCAGGTTATGATTTCCTGTCTAAAGTTCAGATGCCATATGCTGTGCCTAATCAGTAACTGACGTTTAGGCAATTTTACTGCATAAATAAAACCTCCACACCTTCTAACTGCGTTATACATCGTTTTTGACAAACATTTAAAAACATTATTTAAAATAAATTTCCTGATTGGGTACTTTTCAAATGATGTAAGTTTGCAAACACTTCCTCCATCACGCGAAGACAAAGAATTGGGGCTTTTCCCGGTGCTTTTTAAGACAACTGTGTTTCGATTTAAAAAAGTTGTTGACTTCAATTTTCAATCTTCCAATTTTTTTCGCAGTAGCACGGCTAATCATCGCCGTTGAAGAAAAAGAAAAGAAAAGAAAAAAAAGAAAAAAAAGAAAAAAAAACAATCTGCTCTCTTTAACTTTTTACCTTTCGATATCTTCACGAAGAGAACCATAACTTTGAAGAAATTAATGACAAAACTGCAAGTTGAAGGGTTTCCACAATTTTGGTAAATGCAGTCATATTTATTCCAGTATAATGTACCTGTAGTTTTTAAAAAAACTAGTGTCCTTACAGTTTTTACTCAGGCTAAAATACTAACTATGAATATACCACTGTTTTTCTGGTAACTTCATACTTTACAAATCCTGTCTGTTGAGTTATTTCTTAGAAATGAACATTAATAATTAATAATACAATAGTATTAAGATCAATTTAGTTTTATTTTCTAATTTTCGCAAAAAAATGTACTGGCCTTAAAGTTTTTACTCAGGTTGTAGTTTCTGTTACATGTGTACACTTAAATAACTGGGAAAGAAAATTTTTCAGTTTAAGTTAAACTAATCAAACATTCAATAAAAGTAGTACTTTTATAGAAACATAACAGCTAACAGTTTTGGAGAATTAAATTAACATTTTTATATTAACCGAGTTTTCTTTTTACATAAAAGACACATCGTTTATGCTTAGGAATAGCATTTAAGTGTTCTAAAATTCTTATTCTCTTGCTTCAAAGCATTTATTAGACTGAAAATAAGTAGCGAAAATGGGAGCCTATATACTTACAGAATTCAATTAAAAATGAAAATCACACCCTCAATTAACCTAAAGACGAGACTGAAAACATGTTCCAGAAAATAGTTTCGGATCTCCACTTTTGGGACATCACTAAAATTATTTTAAACTGATCATAATAATATTTGAAAAAAATAATAATAATAATAAATTAAAAAAAAAATTCAAATGCCTCTCAAAATTTTGTAGTTTGGGAAAAAACAAAAGCACCAACATGCGTAATCCGGAGCTGCCCGACCTGAAATTTTTGGAAGAGACGAAATTCTCAATTTTCCGAATGAAACTCCAAATTTTGCCTAATGGTAAAACACGCGTACGCACACATACATTCTAATGGAAAGGAACACATTCAGGAATTTAAAAATTGCAATTTTGTCTCTAAATTTGCCGAATCGTCTGGCAAAACTTTCCGAATAAAGCTTTTTTATTTTGAGGTACCAGTGACCTCCCACTGGTGCACCCCTGTGCATAATAACTCACGTTGTAACCACGCAGCTTAAAAGAATGGTTCTAACCGCTCTCTGATGCCTTTCATAAATAAGGGGGGCTGCTTACCGTCCTGTTCATCAGTTTTCAGCACCTCCCATAGCTAGAACCCCTATAACTGGAGAGGCCGACGCATCCGCCATTTTGGAGCAAGTGTACAACTGGGAAAGCTACCTTATTGGCAACTAGCCGCCTGCGGCGACCAGCTGATCCGCCTTTTTACGCCATTCGCCTTTTTGCGCCAGAGTTGCCGCCTTCGGCGGCTGCTTAGACAATTTAGCGACGGTATTAATCAATGTTTTTGTCTTTTTTCTCAATATTATCATTCGCCTTTTTACACCGATGTTGCCGCCTTCGGCGGAAATCATGGTGTGTGTGGGGAGGGGGGGGGCACTGACACCCCGTTGAAATTCCTTAAATGACGAGCATGCCTCTTTCTTGCTGTCCATCTGCTATATCGAACTCTTTTTTTGTCTATCAATCAATCTATACGATCTGCGCATATCTACCTCCTGACAGTACAATCTTTTTTTATTTATATAAGTATTAATTCGAAAACAAAAACATTTTTTGTCCACTTAACCTCTATCTATCTCTGTATCTACCTAACCTAACCGCCAATTCGTAACAGAAACGAAGATCATGCAAAAAACCGCGGGCTTTATTTATTTAATCAAAATAGCCCTCAAAAATAAAGGCTCTATGTTCCCCGTAGTGTTCAAAAAGTAGCGCTTGCAAAAAAAAAAAAAAAAAAAAAAGAAAAAAAAAAGGTGAAGAGAAGGCAAACGATTTCAGTTGGATCACGTGATGAGGTAAGCTCGGAACTCAGCCGGCAAGCGAACAGCTCGCGTTGTGTTCTGCCATTAAAAAAATTGTAAAAAAAAAACTATTGCGCATTTTTCAAAACTTTTTTTCTTCTGAAGGGGGCGGAATGTTTTTACTATTACCAACTAAAATTTTAGAATTGAGGGTTCAATACTTGTCGCAGGATGGGTTTCGAAAAAAACTAAACCCAGAAAAAAATGTAAAATAAGGTTTTTTCAAAAATCTATAAAAAATACAAAAATTGCTCTATCTTCTAAATTTTTTCGTTCATCATATTTAAAATTAAATTTCCTACACAATAGTACAAAAAATATCCGTCTGGCGCGATTGGTTCGGGATCTGTGAGGTCAAAAGTGCTAAAAAGTGCTAAAAATAACATAAAACATTAAATAATTTTTTTTCTAATTAAAATATCAAAAATCGAAGCCCGAGGTGCACATTTTCAGCAAAACTGCACCTGTGTACCAAATTTCATCGTTCTAGGCCTTAACGTTTTCCCAGGATGCGCGCCACAAACACACACACACACACACACAAACATCTTGTTTTATTATATGTAAGAAGATCATTCGCCAAACAAAGAACGAGAGAGTCAGCGAGCGAAGGTGAACATTGGCGAAATTTTAGAAACGTCGGCTATTAATTATCCCTTTTTTTTTTCTTTCTGCATCTGCTGGAAATCTGAAGAGCTGAAATCCTTTTTTGGAGCTGTTTGCACAATTAACAGCCATTTATTTGACTCAATTTAACACATGCTAAAGGAATGTAAACATCAGCAGCTATGCTATTGATGCGAAGCACTGGATCAGTGGCGGATTGGTTGAAAAAATCGGCCCTGGCTTTAAGAGATGTAGCGGCCCCATAGCTCTTTTAGATATTAAATTTTACCTAACAATTGGGATATCACTTAAATATGAGGAAATTATTCTTATCAACTAAATATGTTTCATTTAAACAAAATTTAACAGATAGGAACACTTTTGCGCTTTAATGGTGAACAAATTGGTACAGTATTAGCTAAACCTTATTTTGGGGGAAAATTGTGATTGTTATTGTCGATTTAAGTATTTTTTTATAATGCCCGGAACTTGATTGAATATTTCTGTAATGCTAACACTGCTTGGCTTGTATGTCCTTTTCTGCAGTCATAACAAGTAACTTAATTACCCTGTTTTATGAAATCTAGTGATGTTCATGGGTGAAAGACTAGGGCCGTCTTAGAACGTGATGGCTCCCTTGACACAAATATACATTACTGGGTCCTATCATAAACATTCCCTTTTTTATACTGCCATACCCTGACGATCCCCAAACGATACGAGGTCAAAAACCTGGTGGGAGGGGTCGGGTACGAGCTTGGCAGCCCCTTAATTTTTTTTTTTTTCAAACGCATGTATCAAAGCTCACTGATCAATACAAAGAGAGAGAGAGTGGACTTAACTTTCTGGCTTCCGGGAGTCATTAAAGTATTAGCAATATAAACTTAATGGAAAGGTTAACATTGAGTCTGAAATAGGGGGTTTCGGAGAGGCCTCTCCCCCGGAAAATTTTCGAAATTGTTGTCTTAAAAACTCAATTTTAGACAATATTTGGTAATGTTAGAGGAGCGTAGGTTCAGGGTTTCTCCTGCTGCAATTTTTCGGAAGTGGAAATCCAAAAACAGAATTGTAAATTATCTTCGAGTATATGCTATGAAGAGCGGTTCCGGGGGCTCTCCTCTGAAATTTTTTAAAAAGTATTAGCTCTGAAAACAGTTTTAGAAGATCTTTGGTGATTTTAAGTAGAGATAGATGCCAAGGCCATCCACAAGAAAATTGAAGTCTAAAAAGCCTTTTTTGGTAAAGACTAGAGCACCGGCAGTTACTCGAAAGTTAAGTTCCAAAAACGAAATTTTTGCTGACATTCAGTGATGTTAGGAAAAGGAGTTTTCAGGAGGATCACCCCGGAAAACTTTCGAAATTGAAGCACTAAAAACGAGATTTAAAACGTTCTTCATTGATGATGCCGAGAGAAAGGATGGGAAGGAGCATTTTCCCAGAAAATTTTTGATACTATTAATTTAAAATCACAGTTTTAGATCATCTTTGGGAATATTAAAAAATGGCAGAGGTTCGAGTGCTTTTCTCCAGCAAATTTTCGAAACTGGAATTCCATGTTATAGCGGGAGTGGATTCGGCTGTTCTCTTATGAAGTTATTCAAAATTGAAGATCAAAAATTTAAATTATACACGATCTTCGATGATATTAGGAGGGGGAGGGGAGTTTCTGGGGACCACCAGAATTCTTCCGACATTGGTTTTTATCAACTTATTTTCTTTTTAAACTGAGGGGCCCGAAATCGTGATTTTGAACAGCGTACAGAATACTTTATGTTTCGTCAAAAAATGTTTTAAACTCGCATTTCGGCGGCCTTTGGGCTTTGATTTGATAATCTTAATAATGTAGAATCTTTAATGCTCCTCAATGGTATTTTTAGATTGCATTTCTTTAAATAATTTTACGGAAAAAAATATTTTTTCACTTTTATTCCAATTGTTATAAACAGGGTCGCCGAAAGCAAAAGGGGAAAAAATGACATAGGTCAATTTACAGGCCCCTTTCTACACCTTTCACCATTAGGATATTTTACCCTCTGCACTAGTTCGTTTCCGAGCCGGGCCCCTATTCTAAGCTGACATGACCTCACGTCGGCCCTTGTTGTAAGTTGCATTTTATAGCAATTGGGAAGTGTCATTTATAAATAAAAGCGTCAAAGATACCAAAAGTATTTTAACTTTTTACGACCACTAAGGTTTCCCTCTTCTTTTTTTTTTTTTTTTAATTTTATTCATTTATTTTTTATAATACCATTAAAAATATATTGGCAGCTCCAGGGCCCAACTAACTGAAGGTGAGGCTCTAGGCCCACATTAATTTAGAGGCCCCCTGAAGACTATGAACTGTTTGATTTACATTTTTAAAGCACGAATGCACTTTTGGAGACTTCTTTGTCTAATCACACAACTATGTATAAATCACTTATGTGCATTTATGAATCCCCTTTGGGCCCCCTCATAATCGTGACAAAGGAAATTCGTTGCTGGCAGAATGATTAAAAATTCCCCTTTAAAGAAGTTTTTTCTCCAATTAATGTCATAATTTTTATATATTTTTTAAATACATGTATTTTTCATATCGTTGCAATGCTATGCATAATTCTTTGAAAACTTTGGGGCCCCTTAGGAACATGGGGTCCCAGGCCTAAGCCTAGTCAGCCTAGTAATCAGGCCCTGGGCAGTCCCATTTCAGAAATTCCCCCTCCTCTTGGTTACGGCCCTGCCTCCCTCCACCCGCAAACTTTAGCCCATGCGTAAAGAGGAGCTGAGGCTGTGTTTTGTGAATTTGCGTTATTCTAAACACATGCGCGCAAAATTTACATTTTGCTGTTAGTAGACAGGCCCGAAATATTTTACTGTTAGATGATCGGCCCGAAGCATGACCGGCCCACTGGGCAAATGCCCGGTTGCCCGCCGGCTGTATCCGCCACTGCACTGGAACAAGTTTGCTCCAAAATGGCGGATGCGTCGGCTCCTCCACTATAGGAGCCTTACCCATAGCCAGCGCAAGGTGTGCCCATATTTACATCCAGGGCCTGATTACTGAATGAGCCAATTAGGTCGTGGCCTACGGCCTCCGACTGATAAGGGCCCTCAAACGACTATTAGTTCGAGTCGATTAGAAAAAATTTAAAAATTGAATTCCTTTTATTTAAACCGACTTTTCTCGTTTACTTAAGATGCGAGATGCCTCACCCTAATGAATATTTAGATCGAATGTTTGAGTACCACAGCACAGCACCCTTGTGGCCTGAAGAAAAAAAATCTTCTAATAATCTGCAGATAATACAACGTAAATTGAAAACGAGAAAAAGTATTAACTGTTAACGTATAATCAAAATTAATCTAAAAATTATGATTTCTTCTTGAAATCGTGATTATAGTATACGCTAATTACTTAAAGACAAGGAATCACGACACAGGAGCAAATGATCTAATCCTGTGCAAATGAAGATTTCTTCCTTGACTGTGTGGTTGTTTATTTTACATAGCCTGAATCGCGTGAAAGGATCATTTAAGTAGTGTAAAATAAATAAACTGCAGGCAGCAAAACGATTTCTTTCGGTTAAAAAGCTCAATTTTTATGCTGCTCTAAATAGTAACGTTCAATGCGTTGGTATTGAAAAAAAAAAAGCACAGATACTCCGCGGCAGCGTCTAATCCGCATCTCATTAATTTTATACTTCTTTAAGAGATAATCAGCGAATTATATGCAGGAAAATACGGTAATAACGAACATATTCTTTATGGCATTTCAATCACAATAACAACAAGCAAAATTTGGTTTTTATGTGATATATATAAAAGTGGGCTTACTTTTTTGATATAAACCCTAGAATCTTTTTGTACGTTTATTAGTACATTTGAAAGCTACACATGAGGCAATAAAGCCCCCCCCCCCCCACACCTCTTCCCTCAATCTCTTCGAAATTCGGTAAAATAAAATTACGAATTCAGTATATTACTACATCTTTACTAATAATAAAGCTGAATGTCTCTCTCTCTCTCTGTCCATATCTCTGTCTGTCTGTCAGGATCTCTGTGACGCGCATAGCGCCCAGAACGTTCGGGCGATTTTCATGAAATTTGGCACAGAGTTAGTTTGTAGCATGGGAGTGTGCACCTCGAAGCGAGTTTTCGAAAATTCGATGTGGTTCTTTTTCTATTCCAATTTTAAGAACAAAATTAACAGAAGATGGACGAGTAAATTACGAAATTATCATAACGTGGAACCGTAACATGGGCACAAGCCAATTGGCGAGACACGAAATTATCATAACGTGGAACCGTAAGATGGGCACAAGCCAACTGGCGAGAAAATTCACCATACATTATTTGTAAATACACAGGCGAACCAAAAGACCTTTTAGTTTTTCTATTACGGGCAAAGCCGTGCGGGTACCACTAGTTACCAATAAAGTTTCTTGGTACACCTAAAATGGTAGCGCGGTTCCGGTGGTGCCCTGTGTTCCATCCTGTTATCCTACCTCCATGCTCCCATACAGAAACGCTCGCAAGAAATAAACATTTTTTCGTGCTCCCCATTTCCAAGTCCATTAGCAGAAATCAAACCACTATCATTCTGAAACAACGCAGACGATATTTATAGTCCACGCGCTTTCTCTCTTCTCAGCCTGGGGGTGTGGGCGGGTGCGTCGGAGCTCGAAAACTTTCACCGAGCTGCTACGAATAAGAATTCCAAGTATTAGAATTGGAAGTCTTACGAGTGCGTCAGACACGAGAATTTATGCTACTGTTGCGAAGAATTTGCACTTACCAATAAACTGATAGTTTTCGTCCTTTCTCTCTCGGTGCTGCAGTAGCTAGCTGGACTCGGTGTGCAATTATTTGTAATCGAGTAGAGTCTTCGCCGAAAAAGAGATTGCTAAAACAAGTTTAAGGGGGACCGGGACACAAAAATCGTCAAATTTTGCAATTTTTTTTTTTTTATAATTTGAAAAATTGCTCCGTTTCTTTTTGTTTAGGAAGACGTTTGAATCTTGTTTCTACCTTAAATAGAACGAAAGATATAGTTATTTTTGTTGCATGCATCTAACTAATGTGTACTTAACTTTAAAACTTTAAACGCGTTTTTCTCCATGATGCAATTTTTCCCGAATTCTTGCATTCAAACTCTTATAAGTCAGAAACCGATAGAGATAAAGTAATGAAACTTGGAGCATATCTTTTTCAAGCAGTTTACTTTAATTTTTATTCGGCGAATTTGAAAAAAACGTTTACTGCAAAAATTATGATTTTTAAAAAAAAAGTATCTTCGAATTTTTCGAAATTTTTCTTCAAATATTTTTTATTTTTTATTGAATCAATATTTTTAAAATCGCCGAATAAAAATTAAAGTTTAGATATTTGTGCATACTTTTTTGAAAAAAAATTGAAAATTGACCATTAATATTTTGAGTTATAGCAATTTAAAGCAACGCCATTTTTTGAAAAAAAACTAATTAAATTTAAATAAAAAAATATTTTTTTTTCATATTTATGTTATGTTTTTGCTTATTAAATAAATGATGAATCAGTGCAAAAAATTTCAAAACTCTCAAGTACATAATAAAATTTTTTTCAAAATGTGTCCCGGACCCCGTTAATGCGAACATTGTGATTAATAATTCTAGTTCAGTTATGTAAATAAATAGGAATAGCTTTTTGAGTAGAGCTTTATAATAAAACTAGTGGTACCCGCACGGCTTTGCCAGTAATAGAAAAATTAAAAGGTCTTTTGGTTCGCCTGTATATTTACAAATAATGTATGGTGAATTTTCTCGCCAGTTGGCTTGTACCCATGTTACAGTTCCATGTTATGATGATTTCGTAAATAATGTATGCTGAATTTTCTCGCCAATTGGCTTGTACCCATGTTACAGTTCCACGTTATGATGATTTCGCAAAAAATGTATGGTGAATTTTCTCGCCAATTGGCTTGTACCCGTGTTACAGTTCCACGTTATGATGATTTCGCAAATAATGTATGGTGAATTTTCTCGCCAATTGGCTTGTACCCATGTTACAGTTCCACGTTATGATGATTTCGCAAATAATGTATGGTGAATTTTCTCGCCAATTGGCTTGTACCCGTGTTACAGTTCCACGTTATGATAATTTCGTAAAAAATGTATGGTGAATTTTCTCGCCAATTGGCTTGTACCCGTGTTACAGTTTCACTTTATGATAATTTCTTACCTCGCCAATTGACTTTTGCCCATGTTACGGTTCCACGTTTTGATAATTTCGTAATTCACTCATCCATCTTACTATAATTTTGTTCTTAAAATTGGAATAGAAAAAGAACCACATCGAATTTTCGAAAAATCGCTTCGAGGTGCACACCCCATGCTACAAACTAACTTTGTGCCAAATTTCATGAAAATCGGCCGAACGATCTAGGCGCTATGCGCGTCACAGAGATCCAGACATCCAGACATCCTCCGGACAACCAGACAGAGAGACTTTCAGCTTTATTATTAGTAAAGACAAAACAGAGAATGGTATGTCTATATTGTAATTTTCAGAATCGCTACATTTACATTTCTTTCATAGGCACCCTGCTATTATTTCTCTAGGGGAATAAATTGTTCATTCTTTCTGTTGCTCCATTGATTTTTTTTTTTTTTTTTTCATTTTTCCTACAATCATCAGAAGTTTTGCTGCTGCCAAATATGCACAATTTTTTTTTCTCCGAAAAATGAAAAAAAACGAACGAAACATGAAATAAAAAATCTATATGTGTTAAATTTTAAATTTGTACTTTTTTCTGCAATTTACATGAAATTAATTTCAGAGCTACGTTTAAAAAATTTAATGCTGTAAGTGCTATAGTATAATTTTGAAATTGAATAACACCACCCACTAACAATAATTCGGTGTCCCCCCAGTTTCGCCGACACGAAATTTTTTTCCTCCTTGTTTTTCAGTTTTAGTCTTAGCTTTTGTTATACGTAAGGAGGGAAAAACTAGCGCGACCAAAAATACCTTTTGGAGGGGGTTTTTTTTGATCAAAAATACCTTCTGGAGCGGGTTTTTGATCAAAAATACCTTTTGGAGTTGATTTTTTGATCAAAAATACCTTCTGGAGAGGGTTTTTGATCAAATATACCTTTTGGAGGAGGTTTTTTGATAAAAAAAATACCTACTGGAGAGGGGTTTTTGATCAAAAATACCTTTTGGAGGGGATTTTTTGATAAAAAAAACCTACTGGAGAGAGTTTTTGATCAAAAATACCTTTTGGACGGGATTTTTTTTGGTGAAAAATACCTTCTGGAGATGGTTTTTTCGATCGAAAATATCTTCTGGAGGGGTTTTTTTTTGATCAAAAATAACTTTTGGAGGGCTTTTTTTATCCACTGGATAGAGATAATAACTCTTCTATTATCATTAAATATAGATAATGACCCCTTAAAATACACTGGAGGTAGATAATAGCTCGTGCATTACCCACTCATGTACTTCACGTAAGTTTTAGTTTGCTCGTTGGTGTCAGTTGGAATTATTTTGAGATTTGCGCCAGAGAATTTCAGCGCCAATGTCGTGGAAGGAAAAGTTACCGTCTTCGGTAGATTGAAATCAGCTTTAATTGGTAAACAGCGCCAATAGGAACCAAACTGTACCAGCTTAAAGCGAACTGCACCGAATGTTTCATTTCCATTTGAAACGTTGTAAAAAAAATTCTGAAGACCAAAAACCGATGAATGGTGTGGGGTGTAGGGATAATCCTTTCGAATTAAAAACCTAGATATTACAGACTGCCCATGGATTATGAGGAATTGGCAAACGTCCTGCTAAAACGACTTAACGTTAAATCCCGGTTATCACAAATTTGCCATTTCAACTACGCTTGCTCACGGACTTTGCTTTTTGGGCTTTCTGTTCTAAGATTTCGTGTTGCTTGTTTATATTTAGGCTGTGCTAGAGTCCCAACAAATTAATGAATGCGATTAGAGTATTTTCACAGCAATTTCGGGATACATTTTATGAAACTATGGATATGAAAAACTGATAATATTTATAAAGAAAAGAGAAAAATGACACTTCAATAGTTATTGGTTTGGAAATATTTATTTAACGTAAACGTAAAACACGTAATGTACTTCGAAAATGATCGGAATATTACAAATATTCGTCTTTTGCGGATATTTTACGTTCGGCGTAAACAGCTCAGTATTATACATTTGTATTTAGGTTGAGGGTTCCACTTTGTATTGGAAGTGATGCTGCAGATCGAGTACACTCTTCTGAGGTTAAAAATTTGGCACTCGAAAGGGCCTTTGTTTGATAGAAAAATCAGACTCCGAATCCATTAATAATTAAGACGCAAAACTCAATCTTTACCGAGGCGTAAAAACTAAATCAAAGAAAGCTTTGTAATTTCGAATTTTTATCTGTTCTTATCTCATATTAACAAATTTAAATGTTTTTCATTAGTTTGAGCAAGAGTTTCGAAATCAGCGAAGTCCGCGCGCAAGCGCAGTTGAAATGGCAAATTTGTGATAACCGGGATTTAACGTCAAGTTTCTCTGATTAGTTTTTAGGTCTCGGTGAAGATTGAGTTTTGAGTCTTAATTATTAATGGATTCAGAGTCTGATTTTTCTATCAAAAGCAATTTTCAGGGCCAAATTTTCAACCTCAGAAGATCGTACTAGAATTGCAGCATCACTTCTAATACAAAGCTGAACCGTTAACCTAAATAAAAATGTATAATGCAGTTGTTTACGCCTATCGCAAAATATCCGCAAAAGACTGACATCTGTACTCATATTCCAATCATTTTTGAAGTACACAACGTCTTTTACATTAAGTAAATATTTTTAACCAATAAGTATTGAAGTGTCATTTTTCCCTTTGCATTATAAAGATTATCATTTATTCATATCCGTAATTTCATATAACATATCACGAAATCGCTGTGAAAATATTCTAATCGCATTCATTAATTTGTTAAGACTCGAGATCAGCCTTATAAACAGGCAACACTAAATCTTAAAACTGAAAGCTCAAAAAGCAAAGTCCGCGCGCAAGCGCAGTTGAAATGGCAAATTTGTGATAACCGGGATTTAACGTCTACTGCTAAAACGAGTCTTTCTGAATGAGAAGGAAAAGTAAAAAATTTGATGCCCGTGTTCCGCACATTTGAATGTGACTCTGCTTAATATAGAGGATAACACACATATGATAAATCTGGCATCCCTGAAAACTAATAGATGCGTTCATTTTCGCCCGCAAGCAGGGCCATATTAACGCACAGGCCAACTAGGTCTGGGCCTGGAGCCCGAAATTACTTAAAGAATTTTGCATAGCATTACAAACATACGAAAAATACATGTACTTTTAATCTTTATCTTTATCTTTACTAATAATAAAGCTGAAAGTCTCTCTGTCCGGAGGATGTCTGGATGTCTGGATCTCTGTGACGCGCATAGCGCCTAGATCGTTCGGCCGATTTTCATGAAATTTGGCACAAAGTTAGTTTGCAGCATGGGAGTGTGCACCTTGAAGCGATTTTTCGAAAGTTCGATGTGGTTCTTTTTCTATTCCAATTTTAAGAACAAAACTATCGTAAGATGGACGAGTAAATTACGAAATTATCATAACGTGGAACCTTAACATGGGCACAAGCCAATTGGCGAGATACGAAATTATCATAACGTGGAACCGTAACATGGGTACAAGCCAATTGGCGAGAAAATTCACCATACATTATTTGTTAATATACAGGCGAACCAAAAGACCTTTTAATTTTTCTATTACGGGCAAAGCCGTGCGGGTACCACTAGTATAATAATAAAAAAATATTGCTTTGCTAACTAGAAAAAACTTCCTTAAAGGAGGACTTTTATTCGTTCTGCAAGTAGCGAATTTATCATGACGCAGCTATGAGGGGGTTCTAAAGGGGACTCACAAATGCACGTGATAAGTGATTTACATAGTTCTGTGATAGACAAAAAGGTCCCCAAAAATGCACTCCTACGGGCCCCAAACCTTGTAAGTCAACTACTGCATTCCGCTATAGATCCTTTTGGGAGCCTCCAAATTATTGTGGGCCTAGGGCCTCACCCTTAGTTAGTCGGGCCCTGCCCGCAAGCCGGATGTTTGCCGTTCCATCTTATCGATGGTCAGTCTGTATTTTCTTACTGATATTTTGCATGTATTTTCATTTCGATTTTCAGGATTAATATTTTCTCTTTTGTGCGAAGAGTTTGCTCTGCAGTATTGTTTCGACACTGATCATGTACTGACTTAGCAGGTTTATAAAATTTCACTTTTAGGTATAAGTACTCAAGCGATTATACAGGGTCCATTATGAAAGTAATGAGCATTTACTGGCAAAATATATTTATTGACCGTAATTTCTACAAATGTTCAATATTCTTCAAAATACATTCCTCCTGCATCAATACACTTGCGAAGACGTGTTAGCCACGCTTGAAAGGCACCTTGAAACTCCTTGACGGGAATGCCTCTCAGGAACGTTGTAACATGGTGTTGGATGTTTTCCACGGTTTCCCAATGTTTTCCTTTCATCTCTTTCTTGAGTCTCGGAAACAAAAAGAAGTCACATGCAGCTACATCGGGACTGTAAGGGGGTGAAGGATCACCGGGGTGTTGCTCCAGGCCAGGAAGTTGGTAATGATGAAGGCTGTGTGGCTTGAAATGCAATCGTCCTTGAAGGCTTCTTTCAGCATCTGGAATGTTTCGGTTGCATGTTTTTCGAAGCCTCACGCCAAACTTTATGGCGATCGTTGTTCAAGCGAACGCTTCATCGCGATATGTTACAAGCGCTGAAAACACACTTCAAGCGGAGGCACGTATCTCCGCTCACACTACTCGAACTCACCTGACGACCGGATGCATTGAAAGGTCATATCCCCCGCCACATTTCCCAGCCGGTTTTACCATGCTGCCATCTATCGTCGCGTCACAATAACATTATGCTGATTACTTTCATAATGGACCCTGTATTTTACTCTATCTTTTGCTTCAGAATTCAGTTTCTAAGAACCTTCTTCTTTTTCAGGTTCCTGATAAACTTTTCCTTTTGCCTGGATTAGAATTTGGTCCTTCAGGTATCCTATTTTCAGAACTAGAAGAGCTTCTGTCAGCAATAATTTTTCATGTTTCGATCTTCCAAGAACTTTGGCTCCGTTCGCTTCAGTTCTTTAGACATCGCACCACCAATTTTTACTAGATTTATAAAATCCACAAACTTCAACAACGAAATGCGTATGTTTGAAATGCTAATTCACTTTTTTAGAACTTGAGGTTTGATTGAAGATGTTTTGAACTTTCGTATCTTTTTCTACGTCATGGTGTTGACGACTCACGTCAGCAAGTTTATGTCGAGTCGCGTTATACGTAAGGTATTGATTTTATTAGAGTCTAGTTTTATAAGCAAGTGTGAAAGCGTTTTAAACCTGTCTCGGTCTGTAGTCATCGTCACCCATATTCAAAACAGATTTTGCACATGAGAAAATGTCTCAACATCTCCAGTTCTGTACTGATATGATACTGTTGAACACTTAAACAACGAAAGCAGTTCAATCCAAGCAATTAAGCAGTTTTTAATGAAGATTAAAACTCTCCCAAAGTTGTAGCAGTTCTTGAGCATGTGTCCATAATCACTGATTTTATGTCAACATGATACTGTTGAACACGTTGGCAACGAAAGCAGTTCAATCCAAGCAATTAAGCAGTTTTTACTGAAGATTAAAACTCTCCCAAAGTTGTAGCAGTTCTTGAGCAAGTGTCCATAATCACTGATTTTATGTCAACATGATACTGTTGAACACGTTGGCAACGAAAGCAGTTCAATCCAAGCAATTAAGCAGTTTTTAGTGAAGATTAAAACTCTCCCAAAGTTGTAGCAGTTCTAGAGCGAGTGTCCATAATCACTGATTTTATGTCAACATGATACTGTTGAACACGTTGGCAACGAAAGCAGTTCAATCCAAGCAATTAAGCAGTTTTTACTGAAGATTAAAACTCTCCCAAAGTTGTTGCAGTTCTTGAGTAAGTGTCCATCACCTCTGACTTCATGTAAACATGATACTGTCGAACACTTAAACAACGAAATCAGTTCAATCCAAACAAGCAAACAGTTTTTATCGAAGTCTGCAAAAGTATCTCAAAATTGCTGCAGTTTTTGAGTAAGTTTCCATCGCCTCTGACTCCATGTTAACATGATACTGTTGAAAACTTTGGCAACGAAAGCATATTAATCCAAATGACCAAACAGTATCGTTCGTAATCTTCAAAAATATCCCATTGTTGAACTATTCCTTCACCACCAGCAAGTTCTCGTATTTCTTGATATCAACAGTGCTCTTTTAAAGTGCATCGACTAAATAATAATCCGGTGTTTTTATGAAACAGCATTTATTCATACTCTACTGTTGATTTTTACATCCAGTTACATGCACTTTTAATGATTTAGAACAAAGTAGGAACTCATAATTGTGAATGTGGAAAAAAGCATCAGTATTTCAACCAGAACCTCAACAAAACCACAATCAGTTTCGCTTCGAATGTCGCCAATTGTTATGAGATTGTTTCCTTAAAGCTTCTAAGTCGTATTCTAAGGTCGTAAAGATTCTAAGTCAATGTAAGAAAAGCGGAAGCATGCCCAACATAACAAATACTTTCAGCATTGCATTGCTTACAGGTACAAAACTCGTTGAGTTTTGTTACATGAACACATTTTAGCTTTCAGACACACTGCCTAAGAAGGAAACTAAACAACAATAATAATAATAAGAAGAATACGGTGAGAATAAAATCACGACCTTTGTTGAGTAGTCAGTATATTGTTATTGTTGGCATTACTTCACAGCTCATTTTGCAAAGTAACCACCAAAACAACAGCTGATCAAGTAAAAAAAGAGATAAAATACACCACCAGCTCATATGTATTTTGCCTTAGCCCTGGCTTAGGGCGGTAACTTACTGTAAGAAATAGATCTTAATATAGCAGATTCACATACCGTACACTCTCCAACAGAACAATTGAGTTTATTGCATACAATTTAGCTGTCAGAGATTTAGTACGGCTCAGAAATATATCCATAAACAGTACCTTTTTTGCGTGTTTCTTCATAATGTTTGTTGGAAATATATCTCAATGCTTCTAGCCCAAAAAGAGCTCCAGGAAAACAGCAAACAGCAATCCAACATTGACCAATCGACAACTGACCAAACTAACACTGCTACCGCTCAGTACTGAGTGTTCTTCAGAAATCCAACCCACATATTTTGCTTCTCAGACTTTTCGTTGTACTCCAGAATGGATGACTTTTTGGACAGTGGTCGCATCCACGGACACAAACCCATGTTTTGACGAAGAAAGAAGCAGCGGACATTAATGAACTGACAGCCATTTTGGATCACCCATGTTTACGCCTACCTCTTCCTCGCAGACTGAGGAGTACGACACGTGTGTCAAGGGATTGGAGGCTTGTGGCTCGGAACCGCAGCAAAAGAACACGGAGTTCTCTCAGGTGAGTGTCTGGTCATATCATTTTTACATAACACTGTAGAAAACGAGCTGATGTGTGCATCACATGACTTCCTTTTACTCCAATTTAAAGTCATTTCCCCATTACTGGCAATTTCAATGTGATTCAATAGTTTGCTCTCTAAATATCATTAACAATGGCCAAATTAAAACCAGATTTTGAAAAAAAGTTAAAAAATCTCCAAATTTGTCGCCAAGGTGGCAACAAAGCTTAGCGACCAAAAGTCTGGTGAGACATCGCCAAGTGTCCGACAAATTATTTCTCCAATTTAATGTCATCTCCCCATTATTGGCAATTTCAATGTGATTCAATAGTTTGCTCTCTAAATATCATTAACAATGGCCAAATTAAAACCAGATTTTGAAAAAAAGTTAAAAAATCTCCAAATTTGTCGCCAAGGTGGCAACAAAACTTAGCGACCAAAAGTCTGGTGAGACATCGCCAAGTGTCCGACAAATTATATCTCCAATTTAATGTCATCTCCCCATTATTGGCAATTTTAATGTGATTCAGTATCTTACTTTCTGAATATCACCAACAGTGGTCAAATTAAAACCAAATTAAAAAAAAATCGCCAAATTTGTCGCCAAGTTGACAACAAAACTTGCCGACCAAAAGATTGGCGATATATCGCCTAGTGTCCGACAAATTATAACACCACTTTACATCGAAATTAACAATGATTTCCCCCCAAAAAAGGGGCAAAACACAGCTTTAGAAACACCCGAATCCAAACAAAAGGGGAGGTACACAACTAGACTCCACTAAGAATCTACGTACCAAACTTCAACTTTCTAGGCCATACCGTTCTTGAGTTATGTGTCATACAAACGCACATACGCACATGCATACACTGTAAAAACGATTCAGAAGCGTTCCTGGAAATTAATAGGCTGCTGATGTGCCCAATTTCAACCAGTAACGTATCTTACGAAAACCAGAAACGTTTTCTGACAAAAGTCAGTAACCTTCCTGAAATACTAGGAAATCTCCCACTGTTAAAGCCAGTCGTGAACCTTCTAGAAAAATTGAATGGTTTAATGTATTTGATTAAAACCTTCCTGGTTTACCAAGAAAGTTCCAGAAGCATTAGCGCAACCATGGCCAAAGCTACGCGAATAATTGCAAGCAAGAATCAGACAGATTCCTTGCCTGCAATTCCTGCAGCTATCTAGTGACTTATTTGCTTCCATTAGGAACTTAGTCAATCCAGACGGGCCGTAATCAAACTAAAGCCGATACACTTAATAAACAAGCTCAGTCAACCTTTAAACAGGTAGCAAAAAACGTTTTTCACACCAGTGAAACGTCTCCATTCGTGCATCTTTTAGCAATTCAGGAAACTTTTTTGCTAAAATACTAGATTTTGCGGGGGAAATAGTCGAAAAACCTCTGAAATCCCGAAACGCTCCACGAAAATAACCAGTAACGTTTCGGAATTTTTTTACAGTGTACGTACATACAGACGTCACGAGAAAACTCGTTGTAATTAACTCGGGAATCGTCAAAATGGATATTTCGCGTGTCCATACGTTTCTTAGGCTCTTATCCACGTGTGGTCGGGTTGAAAAAAAACTCAACATTCATTCGGGAGTGAGCAAAATGAAAATTAAGATTGATTTTTGAGTGAAAATTTTTTCGCGAATACAATACTTCCTTTTTAGTAAAAGGAAGTGAAAAATGTGTAACCTTACTCCATGAAAGCGGTGGCAGATTAGCTGCCTCCATAATAGCAATGGAGTAACTTAACTGATAAAACTGGTGTAACGCTCATACGTTACACCAGTTTCATCTGTTAAGTTACTCTATTGCTATGGAGGAAGCTAGCTGCCGAAATAAGGTTACACAAAGTGCAGAATGCTGCCACCATATTTACGGAGTAAGATTACACATTTTTTTTACAGTGAAACATTCGAGGCAGTGAGAAGCAAAGGAATGTAAGTGGCGAAATTAAAAATTTGGAGATAACCAGTACACATAGTAGGTGAACATCTCCTCCGTCTTGGGGCAAGAGATGGTACTATAGTAGCCCTGGTAGCTGCTGCTATACTGCCGCGCTAAGCACAGATGTGGTATCTGTACATTTTATCAAAATTGAGTTATTGTTACCAGGTGGTCGTTATAATTTAATTTACCTAAGTTTTTTGGCGATTTGTGAATACGAAATATTAAAAAAAAGCTTTAAGAAAAAAGTCATAACTGCAAATTTGCGTAGTTTGCTAAGGCAATTTGAACGTAAGTGACAAATACTAAGTCTTTAAAGTGGTATCTGCGCATTTACCACTTTTTTCCTTAGTAATTTGTAGATACGACTTTTATACCTTAGTAAAGCAGCGTATTTAAAAATGTAGCAGTTTATTGTAACACAGAATATTAAACTTAGTTTACCGTTGAATAGTTGATACAGGTTGATAATAAAAGCTAATACAACTTTGCATTATTGTTAAAGTAAATATTCAGCTTTTTCTATTTAAATGGTTATTTAAAATGCAAATTCTAAAAATGAAATGCATGTAAAAAATTCATATCTAATTCTTTCATGCAAAAAAAAAAAAAAAAAAAACGCATTTCATTCTACGGCCAGTAATATTTTTATTTAAGTATCGTCAGCTGCCAAAATTACCTTCATGCTCGGTAAAAATGAATCTAGAAAATAAAACATTAAAAAAAATACATTCTTTGAATATAAAAAACAGAAAATTGTTATGGATTACAGTTTTAACTGTCCGGAGTTTTGAAAATGGTATCTTTCAGAAGGTAGATTCTGTGAGATTTGTATTAACAAAATAAAGCGAAACAGCTACGTCCAAAGAAAGCAGATGTTTTCAGCATTATTTAATGATACATTTGATACATTGAGCACGTTTTTCTAAGCTACTTTTGTCGTATCTGAGCAGATACCCCAAAAAATGCCTAGTAATTGTCACCTACGGTGAAAATAGCTTAGTACATGAAAAGGTTTTGAAAAGAAAATTTGTCGTAACTACATTTATTAATTTTCAATTAAGATTTTTACAAAAAATACTCTCTTACGGTTTTTAGATGAGTTATTTACGAAATAACTACCGCAAGTTGAGCATTTAATTTAGTCATAAATCAAAGAAACAAATTGTAAAACTTTAATCACCAATTTCTCATTTTGAGCTCTACTGCAGATACCACATCTGTGCTTAGCACGGCAGTATACAGCATAATTTAGAAAAAAATTTCAATGAAAGCCTACCTAGGATGTTATCTTTAAACGCGTTTTACTCAAAACTTGAAAATGTCCACTTGTACCCCTTTGCTTCTCACTGTCTCATTTAATGTAAGAAAGAAGGGTATTATGAAGCATACGGGCAATATGGAATACCGAGGTTTTTCCTCTATCACATGAGTCCCTGAAAATTGCCCGTCAAATAAGGACATTAGTACCTAAAAGAATGAGGACAGCAATTCTAAAATAAAAATGGCGCTGTCTTTAAAAACCCCAATCCTTATCAAAATGCGCTCCATATTGCATGGGTTACTTCAAATGTTACACCGTTCATCGACGGAGAATGGAACTGAGGTTGCATGACGCATGCCTCTTCTGAATAAACAGGAGAAATACATTGTCACAATTGTGACATTAAAATAAAAGTAGGATAATGGTTAGCAATAAGGAAAACTCCCTGCAAAACCGACCTTAATCTGAAAAAAAAAATTAATTTGAATTTTGACATCTTGAATTCAAATTATGTTTTTCGCAATCACGAGTGTGCGTATGTAGGCGTGTGTGTTTGTGTGTGAGGGTATGTGTTTGTGTGTAGGGGTTATGTGTATGTGTGTGTAGGCATGTGTGTTTGTGTCTGTGTGCTGGCATAAGTGTGTGGGTAGTTGTGTGTATGAATGTTTGTGTGTGGGGGGGGGGGGTATGTGTATGTGTGTGTAGGCATATGTGTTTGTGTCTGAGTGCAGGCATGAATGTGTGGGTAGTTGTGTGTATGTGTGGGTGTCTGTATGTATGCGTGTGTGTGTGTGTGAATGTGTTTGTGTATGTGTGTAGGTGTATGTGTGTGTATATGTTTGTGTGTGTATGTGTTTGTGTGTGTGTGTGTGTGTGCGTGTGCGTGTGTGTAGTTGTGTATGTATTCGCGTGTGTGTAGGACATGGATGCAACCTGGAGACGGCTTTCGCTAGAGGTGCAGCATCGTGAGGAGCCCGTCGACGGTGATGGTGCGGAGGGTGGCGGTGGGAAAAATCAAAGGAACGTCAAAAACAGTCAAGTGAGAACAATAAGCAATCGTGATTGCTCAAAAAAAAAAACGTCATTAGTTTTGCAACAACGTTCTTAAAAACCACAATTAGTTTCAGGACAACGAGTCATTAATAAAATCAACAGTTTAGTTAAAAACTGTTGTCAGAATAAATACAACATGCTCCAGTTCTTGAAAAATTCAATTAAACTGGAGAAAATGGTCCTAAAAATCGCCCGTCAAATAAGGACATCAGTATCTAAAAGAATAAGGACAACAGTTCTAAAATAAAAATGGCACTGTCTTTAAAAATCCCAATCCTTATCAAAATGTGCTCCATACTGCATGTGATACTTCAAATTTTTACACCATTCATCGACGGAGAATGGAATTAAAGTTGCGTGACGCATGCCTCTTCTGAATAAACAGAAAAAATATATTGTCACAATTTCGACATTAAAATAAAGACAACAGTTTAAATATCATCAACAGGACCTATGAATCTTTATTGCAAAGAAGGATAATGGTTACCAATAAGGAACACTCCTTATAAAACCGACCTTAATCTGGAAAAAAAAACCCGTCATTTGCGTTAGAACGACGATTTCTAAAAACCACAATTAGTTTTGGGACAACGGGTCATTAATAAAATGAAAGGTTTAGTTAAAAACTTGTCAGAATAAAAGCAACATGCTTCAGTTCTTGAAAAATTCAATTAAACTGGAGAAAATGGCCCTAAAAATTCTCATTTAGAAAAAGAAAAACATTACTGAAAGTCCCCATTGGAATTTTTAAAAAAAATCAGTCTCTAATGTACACCCCTAATAGAATGCTCCCCCACTCTCCCAGTTTCAAAAATCTCTACCAGGGTTGAAAAAATAGTTCCGAAAACGGTATTTAGAATAAAGAAATTATTACCCCGCATTTGTTATTCTTTTATTAAATATTTTTTTTCCATAACAAAAAAAAAATTTGAATTTTGTCATCTTGAATTCAAATTATGTTTTTCGCAATCACGAGTGTGTGTGTATAAGTTTATAAGTAAGCGTGTGTGTTTGTGTGTGTGGGGTATGTGTGTGTGTAGGCATGTGTGTTTGTGTCAGTGTGCTGGCATAAGTGTGTGGGTAGTTGTGTGTATATGTGTGGGGGGGGTATGTGTATGTGTGTACGCATATGTGTTTGTGTCTGTGTGCAGGCATGAGTGTGTGGGTAGTTGTGTGTATGTGTGTGGGGGGGGGGGTATGCGTATGTGTGTAGGCATATGTGTTTGTGTCTGTGTGCAGGCATGAGTGTGTGGGTAGTTGTGTGTATGTGAGTGTGTGTGTGTGTGTGTATGTGTGTGTGTTTGTGTGTGTAGGTGTATGTATGTGTGTGTAGGTGTATATATGTAGGTGTATGTATGTGTGTGTAGGTGTATATATGTATATGTGTGTAGGTGTATATATGTGTGTGTGTGTAGGTGTATATATGTATATGTGTGTAGGTGCGTGTATGTATGCGTGTAAGTGTAGGATATGGACGCAACCTGGAGATGACTTTCGCTGTAGGAGCAGCATCGTGAGGACCCGGTCGACGGTGATGGTGCGGAGGGTGGCGGAGGAAAAATGATAGGAACGTCAAAAACAGTCAAATGAAAGCAATAAGCAATCGTGATTGCTCAAAAAAAATACAGTGGAACCTTGATTGACGGAAGTGATTGGGACTGGAACCCCTCCGTTAATAGAAAACTTCGGATAAAGCGTACATATGGTTTAATGTATGCAGTAAAAGTCAGTACAACACAGTCGTGTAGAAAGTACATTTTCGTAGTGTAATATTATTTCGTAGTGTATAATGTATTAATATTAGAATGCATCTATACAGAATAAATAAAACAAACAAAAGCTAAACATCATATTTCAACGTCAAAATATATAAAGCATATAATGAAAACAAATATATTAAATCAAATGTTGTATTGATATAAAATTAAATAAAATAAATAAACTACAGTTGAAAAAACGTAAAACTACAATAAGTTATCCAGAAAGTAATCAACTGAAACAAACGAGTATTCCTTCGGCACTCGACAGCACTTAATAATGTACCGTTTTATATTTTTCTGCTCAAAAATTTAGCAAAGCCTAACTTGAATCATGCATTACAAAACATTCCGTCTGAACGAAACTTATCTTTGTTTGAAGTTGAAAAATGAGGGGGGGGGGGGGTTCCTTAAGGGATATGATTTATGCTTTGCCGTCAATGAAGAAATAGCATTTATGTGTACAAAAGTAAAGAAGTTAAAATGCATCAGAACGAAAAGAGGGGTTTTAAAGCAGTTGAAACTGACCTTGTATTTCGCATCCAAAAGCTGTAAAGAACTTCTGAGATAATAAAAGACATTCTGGGCAAGCTTTACTAGGGGGGGGGGGGGAGGGCATAGTATTACTGTAAAAAATCAATATTTACACAGTTGTCTTTGCGTCATTACCATCGAACAATTTTTACAGGCTTTCAGAACCACTAGGTGCAATGGGGTCGTTTCCAAAATTTTAAAAGAATTTTTTTTTCTGAAAGAGCATGCTTAAAAACATAGGATTTGACCATTTAAAAAATAATTTGACAAAATTTAATATTTTTTAACAATTATTTTAATTGGCTTTTTTACGCTTCTGCACATGAAATCACAAGTGATGCAACACCATTCATCATTAGCGCAGAGAGCAATATTCAATTCGCTTCTTTACTCGCATGTGCTGGCAACGATATGGTTGATAGCAAAAGCGTAGAGCTCAATATTTAATTAGCTTTTTAATTATCGTAATGTGGAAACGCGGTAAACAGCAAGTGTAAGCATTCAGCGTGCCAATAGAATAGCGCGCCAAAGTTCATCACTTGTGACGTCATAAAGACCACGCCTTACTTGAAAAATTGGACATTTAAAAAAAATAATAAAAAATGAAACGTTTTGAAAATAAAATTTTTACCTCGCTTCATGTTTTTTTTTTTTTTTGGGGGGGGGGGTCATTCTATCAATTTCAGTGACTAAAAGGAGTACTTTTGACTGATGGACACAACCCCATTGGCAGCACAAAAAACTTCTACTTTTAACAGCAGCCATCATAACTTCGTTGAAAAAAAATAAGACTCTTTTATGTAGAAATTTCTTAGCTTTTTGATTATGTCTATTTCTTATCAGCGTAAATATTTTTAAAGAATTACGTCTGTCATAACTATCCTTCCTTTACTCATGTTGAATTACTTTTAACATATTGTGCAATTTGTCCTTTTTATTCTGTGAACCTTAGCTCAAAATAGGGAAAGTTTTAACGAAGTTAGCCACATTTGATGTCTTGTCAGGTGGAATGAGTCTTACCAGTAAAATAGTTAAGTGACCGGATCCATCTAAGCCTCGTCACAATAAAGCCTTTCCCTGCATGTCAATCATTACCAAAAAAATATTATCAAATTATCATGGCATATCACGAGTTTCATTGTTGATGACGTCAGCTTTACTCGATCATTGGCTATTATATATATGAGGATGAAATATTAATTAATCAATTGATTGGTGAACGAAAATGGAGGAAAAAAAATTTAAAATACATGCATAAAATTTGTTAAATTTACAAACTTAATACTCAGTATCTCTAAAATAAATGAAGACGTTTGTGAACTTTTGCAGTTTAGCAAAAATTATATATTGTCGTTCTTAAAAATACCAAGTTGCACTCCTTGTGAAAAGGTGAAAAATGTAAAAGTTCGGAATGTAAAATAACAGTTTTGATTGCCCAGTATACAGTGGATAGCCAAATTATTAGAGACGCTTCTCAAATTCTCTTGTTTTCAAGTTTAGGTTCACTTTTTGAAGAAGTAAACTACGAACCACAATAATGTGGTTTCCTTCAGTCAAAAGTACTAATTTTAGTCATTGAAATAGATAGAATGAGCAAAAAGAAAAATAAATAAATAAATAAAATAAAATAAAATAACATGGACCCAGAAAATACTTTCATTTTTCCCAATTGTTTTTTCTAAATTATTTTCTTTAAATGTCCGATTTTTCAAACAAGGCGTGGTCTTGATGACGTCACAAAATGATGCACTTTGTGCCGCAGCTTTCTACCGCGTTTCCACGTTATGATAATCAAGAAGCGAATTAAATATTGCGCTCTACGCTTGCTATCAACCCTATCGTTGCCAATCCACGTGAGTAAAGATGCGAATTAAATATTTTGGACCGTGAATGGCAACACTGAATGGCATTTCATCATTTGTGATGTCATCGGCGGAAGTGTTAAACGATGAAAGAGCACCGATTTAAGTAATTTTTTTCAAAATATTTAACTTACAGAAATTATTTAAAAAATGGTCAGATTCTATGTTTTTAAGCATGCTTTTTCCGAAAAAAATACTTTTAAAATTTTGGAAACGACCCCATTTTTTTTATTCTGAAATGCTGTTGGTATCATTATTATGTTTTTAGAAGTGGCAGCACTCACTACCTGTCTGCGTCATTTTACAAATACTTGAGGTTATTCCAGTTTTAGTCTCTAGTGAAAAAAAAATGCTGTTGTCGTGAGGTTATATTAAGTACTCTAGAATTATTTCTTCTAAGTTTTAGTGTCTGGTGTCTGCTATAGTTAATACGTAGGTAACACTTATTAATAAAGCAATGTTTCTACATTTTGCGATTTAATTTCAACATTTGATTTATATTATGGTTTGATTTGTTAAAACTGTTATTTTAAGAACAGACAAGGCTTCAGATACGTCCCCTAGAAAATATAGGGTAAGAAAAGCGTTACTACAACACTCCTTACATTTCTAGAAAGTTATTGCAAATTTAACAGGTGTTTCTAAGTTTATAGTTACACGCATCAAAAGCTTAATATTGACCAAAACAAGTCACTAAATTACAAAGAAGAGAGAATTTGAGAAGTGTCCCTAATAATTTGGCCACCCACTATATATATAAATATATATCCAGGGTCCACCACATACTCAGCGTCTAAAGACAGGGTTCGTACGCTCCTTCAAAACTCCTCCAATACTCCTTCATTTATAAAAAAAATTTTGAAGGGCCCTTCAAACTCCTTCATTTTAGTTTTAACTCCTTCAAAACTCCTTTTTTAGTTCAAGACTGCATAATCTTCCTCTATAACAGAAACTTAAAATACTTCGATTGACAACTAACTTTGTCACCAAGGCGATTTTAATGTAGTCATTTCGTGCATTTTCAATTTACAAATTGATCATCTTATACATATAAAATCTGAGTATCTATCTATCTATCTATGTCCAAGCTTCTTCTCCCGAACGACAGTGAACTGACCATCGAACCAGGTATCGATGGATTCGTCATCTTCCCGTCTTCATGTTTGGCTATTTAACATAATCCTCCGATAATAATTAGCGGAGACATCAATTGAAAACTATTAGTTATGAAGCTTGGATTTCGACATAAAATCCCTATTTTTCGAAGGCTTTCTTCCATTCAAATTATTATTCAGTGCTTCATCTCAACTTTCCGCAACAACGCTTTTATTAAAATTTACAGCGTGAAGAAAATCATTGAGATGAAAGATCCGTTGCCATTTTTTTTTTCTTGAATACGAACAGGTAAAATTCTTGTTTTTGTTTTGAGGCTTTTCCTGTAATCAGGGTGTTTAAGTTGTTTACTTTTCGATTATTTTGCCGTAATCTGCAGCAAAATTTTGCTGTTTTTTTTTTTTTTTTTTTGTTCAAGCCTGATTGTTAAATACGCGTCACATGACATAACTTTCATTTTCGAGGAGGACCGTGCACGTCGTAAAGTAAATGAGTGATTTACAAGTTATTTGAGTTCTTTTGAGGGTTTGTACCTGGAAAACGGATTGATGTAATTCTTGTACGACCATGTGGATAGAATCCATCCAAATATTTATCTGAGTGGTATGTTGCATTAATAAACACCCGGGCAACGCCGGGTAGTAGACTATTTTATGTAAAAAGCGGATTGTTATTGTGCATAAATATTTCCGATATAGTCTATCAGATGTAATTCAGTTTAACGTGAGTAAAGATTATAGTTGATAATGCATATATTTTCCCCTTTGTGCTGACTGAAAATGTATACATAACTTGTATCATTGATAACGATTATTAACGTTGATGAGGTGTTTTGGCAAAAATATGTTTTACTGGTGTTTTGCAAACCTTGCTTTACGCGCATTTATTTATTCCTTAACGCGTTAGAAACTAGTGTCAGTGTACTACAAAAGCATCAACTGGACTGCTCTTACATTTTTTAGGTAGCCCGTGCAACGCCGGGCACGCAGCTAGTCTTATACATATAAAATCTGAGTATCTATCTATCTATCTATGTCCAAGCTTCTTCTCCCGAACGACAGTGAACTGACCATCGAACCAGGTATCGATGGATTCGTAATCCTCCCGTCTTCATGTTTGGCTATTTAACATAATCCTCCGATAATAATTAGCGGAGATATCAATTAAAAACTTTTAATTATGACTCTTAGATTTCAGAATCAAATCACTATTTTTCGAAGGCTTTCCTCCATTCAAATTATTATTCAGTGCTTCAATTCAACTTTCCGGATGAACGCTTTTATTAAAATTTACCATAGACTAATAATAAGATTAGACCGAGCTATGGCAACCCTTTTGCTGCTCATAAACCAAACCATGTGACTGGTGGATATCCTAGCAACAGCGGGCGTTAATCGTAGCAGACGATCAACGCTCGCGAGAAATAAAATAAATAGAATTGATGGAACACGGAAGAATGATCTTTTATGGAGTCCGATTTGTAAATTTGTTATTCTAAGTTGTAAATATTTTGTTAATATAGTGAGTTTTTCGTTTAGATAGTATTGTGCATTTTCTTTAGTCAATTTCAATAACTCTCTAAGCAATAAAAGATGCAAGCGACCAAGAAGAATCAGCAAACGGTAAGATTTTTACCTACAGTTTCAATTTAAGATACCGATTAGTACATTTTTGCGTTAACGCAAAACGTTTACCGCCATTTCGTTCACGTCAACGCTGACAGCTCCAAATGAAATAAAAGTTACCGAAAACTGATCAAAAACTATTAGTAATGTCAAAATAATGCATAACTAAAAGAAAAACAGTCCCCAATCTCTGCACCTGGAAGTTTTTTTTAATGAAAACACATTGTCTTAAAATACATGTCGAGTGCCAAACTATAGATAATGCTGCCATCTAGCAACCATGCTGCCAAAGTCTTCGCCAAGCCCTTCCACTAGTCACATGATACATCTATGAACCAATTTTCTTCATCAGCAAGAATGAGAAAGCTCGGTCTACTCTTATTATTAGTCTATGAAATTTACAGCGTGAAGAAAATCATTGAGATGAAAGATCTGTTGCCATTTCTTTTTCCTCGAATATGAACAGGTAAAATTCTTGTTTTTGTTTTGAGGCTTTTCCCTGTAATCAGGGTGTTTAAGTTGTTTACTTTTCGATTATTTTGCCGTAATCTGCAGCAAAATTTTGCTGTTTTTTTTTTTTTTTTTTTTTTTTTGTTCAAGCCTGATTGTTAAATACGCGTCACTTGACATAACTTTCATTTTCGAGGAGGACCGTGCACGTCGTAAAGTAAATGAGTGATTTACAAGTTATTTGAGTTCTTTGAGGGTTTGTACCTGGAAAACGGATTGATGTAATTCTTGTACGACCATGTGGGCAGAATCCATCCAAATATTTATCTGAGTGGTATGTTGCCATTAATAAACACCCGGGCAACGCCGGGTAGTAGACTATTTTATGTAAAAAGCGGATTGTTATTGTGCATAAATATTTCCGATATAGTCTATCAGATGTAATTCAGTTTAACGTGAGTAAAGATTATAGTTGATAATGCATATATTTTCCCCTTTTGTGCTGACTGAAAATGTACTCATAACTTGTATCATTGATAACGATTATTAACGTTGATGAGGTGTTTTGGCAAAAATATGTTTTTACTGGTGTTTTGCAAACCTTGCTTTACCGCGCATTTATTTATTCCTTAACGCGTTAGAAACTAGTGTCAGTGTACTACAAAAGCATCAACTGGACTGCTCTTACATTTTTTTAGGTAGCCCGTGCAACGCCGGGCACGCAGCTAGTAGTTAATTCATAAAAGTTGAAGGTGAAATTTTTATTAGAAGACTAAGACATTTCATAAGTGAAGTAAAACATGCTTAAATGGTGCTTGGCTATTTTTTTCAAGTTTTATGATTGTTTTTTCCTCCACCACACCCCTCAGCAGCAAAAGTCAAGTTGTCTAATTATTATTTAAATATTTAAAACTACATTAAGTGATTGCGTTTAAAAAAAAAAAAAAATGTTCAGTTAATTGCAGTTATGATATTGTAAAAAGGGTCATCCACAAGTGATGTCATGCTTTGAGGCGGAGAAGGGCTAATGAAATTGTGACAAAGGGGAAGAGAGAGGGTGACAAAAAGTGACATCACACAGTTATTGTAACAATATGTTTGTAAAAAATATGACGTGACAAGAGAAGTTTGGTGAAGTGTGACACTTTGTGATAAAGGGTGCTGATAGTCAAATATATTGGAAAAAAGTGTGACATCATTTAATGACACTCCATTAGTACTCCTTCAAAACTCCTCCAAAACTCCTTCATTTTATATCTGAAACTGAGTACGAACTCTGAAAGAGATACCAAGGTGACTAGTTCTTTCAAGACAAGAATATTTTAGAAGTCATGTTACACGGAATTTTCCTTAAAACTTTAAGGACAAAAAAAAAAAAAAAAAAATCATGGCGCCGAATTTTTTTTTTCCTGGTTTTTAAGTTTTTTACGATTTGTGTCGGTCCCCTGCATATGTAAATACTTATGATTTATAACAGGAAGCGTGAAATATCCGGAAAATACTTCTGAAAAATAATTTCCACGAAAACTCATCGACCTTAAATAACGTCAGCGGTTGTTTCGCTTAATTGGAGTTTCTCGTGCCTCAGCTGAATTTTCTAAGCTTGCTTTGTTTGGGTGTTTCAGTTGCATGTGTGAGCAGTGTGAACGCCCGCGCAGACGATAACCCCCCTACCTTCGCGCCAAGTTCATACTCTCATTCCGGCGGGGTGGCTTCCGGGAATGAATAATTAAATAGAATGCCCAATAAGAAGAAATTAAGTGAGATGAGGAAGGAAAAATGGGCACTAAAAGCTGTTAAACTTTTATACGAAACGCTGTAATGTATGTTGAGGAATTTTTGCTTTCGCCCAATTGGCTATTTTCATCGGAAATATGCAAACATTATTTTTTACTGTTTTATGTTTGGGTTATTCTACAAAAGTTATACCTTTTTCCATTAATTATCACTTTGTACTGATTTACGTAGCTCCTGTACAGTTATAAATAGATTTTGGAGGATGGTAATTGCGTTAGTACATCAAATATAAGCTGTACATTTAAGGGAAACTGAGCCTACGCTAGTTTGCTATCACCGTCTTGCTGTTTGTGTGCCATCAAAAAGATAATAATAATAATAATAATAATAATAATATCCTCACATGACCGTAGTTGACATTGGTCTGATTTTTCAGATTACCATGACGGCAGGGAAAAATTCAAGCTCGTTGTTTTCAATATTTATTTAGAGACAGCTGAGTTTTCGTCGTCAAGGTTACAAATCGTCTGCGTTCATTCAAGGCTTAACTCAAGCAGATTTTGTATAAAAAAAAACAGGGTTTTTTTACGCAAAATCCCGTTTTCTCCGGGAAAAACACTGATATAGATGGAACTTAATAGCAAAACTTCATTTAAACTCAAAATTTCTATATTTTACTAGTTCCCACCATTGAAGATTGATAAAAAAACAAAAGTAGCGTAACCGTCGTTGTTGTTGTTGTTGTCGTGTGCCAGCCAGCTGGACAATTTGAGGTGCGCTGCTTCTCTTTTCCAACTGCACCGTATTTAAGTGTGAAGTCCGACTTCTACAGGACACACATGCCATAGGGACCGTTTATAGGGGTAGGTAACCATTCACAGCACAACAACACATTCTCACAAAGGAAGGACAAGGACATAAGAGAGATCCTAAATACGGAGAGATTGGACAACTTCGGAACGGCGGCCATCTTATGTCCAAAGATGCTCACTGCCCGTAGACCGTAATGCATCTTCTGCCCCAAATATCACTGTACGTTGTATCGAAAAAATTAGAGGCTAGTTATGATATTATAAAATGAAATGTGCAGATCACAAATATCTGTTTGTTTTCTATCTTTATGAACAAATTTTTTAGAATTTTTTTTTTCTTTGTAAGTGCTTTGACGATACGAAACGATTGGCGACGGATTTTCAGACTTTGAACTCACTTAGTTAAATGAAAATACGAGGAGAAAAAAAAAGTCTCTACTTAAAAAGATTTAATGTCCTATATTCCGTGGGAAAGCTAAAAAATCACACAGCGCAGCATTTTGAGCTGACAACACTTGGACTAAACATGGCGGACAGCGGCGCGCCGTTGTCCAATCTCTCCGTATGTAGGATCTCTAGGACAGGAGAGAGAAAGTACATCCATGCCCGAGTCGAGATTCGAATCCGGACCTTCCTATCGTAGCCGTATGTGTTGTAAATATAATCTTTATGACAAGTGTACGGGTACAAATTGCCCATAATAACCAGAAAAATCTTCATTACCACATCCTAATGACTATTTCTTTTTTAATGGATATGTCTCGTATATAGAAAACTACTAGCCATAATATCACGGTGATGGGTGCGAATTTCTTCTCCATTTCCATTCCATTCCATTTGTAGAAGCAAGAAACGCAACGAGTAGGGTCCCATTGCAATGGGGTCGTTTCCGAAATGTTAGAAGTATTTTTTTCTGAAAGAGCATGCTTAAAAACATAGAATCTGACCATTTTTTAAATAATTTATTAAAGTTTAATATTTTCTAAAAATTACTTAAAATCGGTGAGCTTTCATTGTTGGCGCTTCTGTAGTGTGACATCACACATGATGAAATGCCATTCAGTGTTGCCATTCACAGAGCAAAATATTTAATTCGCTTCTTTTACTCACGTGTATTGACAACAATAGGGTTGATAGCAAGCGTAGAGCGCAATATTTAATTCGCTTCTTGATTATCATAACGTGGAAGCGTGGTAGAAAGATGCGCCAAATTGCATCATTTTGTGACGTCATAAAGACCACGCCTTGTTTTCGAAATGGGATATTTTAAAAAATTAATTAAAAAATAACTGTTGGGAAAATGAAAGTACTTTCTGTGGGTCCATGTTATTTTTTTTTACTCATTCTATCGATTTCAGTGACTAAAAGTAGTACTTTTGACTGAAGGAAACAACCCCATTCGTGATTGCGAAACACATAATATGAGTTCAAGACGTCAAAATTCAAATGAATGCCAGGGTGAATGCTGATTTTTTTTTTTTTTTTTCATTATTAATATTTGGTGGATTCCAGCGGTAACGGGAAGGAGTTTTTACAAGAAAATCGATGCATTTCTGTCTGTAAGCGTATCAAAATACATATTTTTCAAAAACTGATGCTTAGACTTCTATACACATCATGGTAAAATGCTAAAAAAACCGAAGCCAAGAATTTTTTTAGTAACTTTTTTTTAAAATCAAATTAAAGAACGAAAACGGAAGGACATTTTTGCGATAAAAGTGTCCTTCCATTGCTAACAAAAAATTCTTGGCATCGGGTCTTTTTTTAACTTACCATGATGTGTACAAAAGTCTATGCATCAGTTTTTGAAAAATATGTATTTTGATACGCTCACAGACAGAAATGCATAGATTTTTTTGTAAAAACTGTCCTTCCGTTACCGCTGGAATTCACAAATTGTTTTTTAACCTACTGTATTCACGAAAAATTGAAAAGAGCTACCTCTACCGAATGTCCTTTATGTTTTTAGTAAGTTTCACGCAAAACCAACTAAGGGCATACTTTCTTTACGCGCTACGCTTTTCGAAGACTTAATCTATTTATACTTCCTAAAAGCAAGATTCTTTTTAGATTAAACAAGAATACCGAAAGCTACGCGGGAACTTGAATATAAATCAAATTTATTCGAAAATCAAATCGAGGCAACTTTTACGGGAAGACAAAAGCAGCTCCGAGAACTAATACATCTCTTCATCTGTTGCCATTTTCGGAGCGAAGAGTAATCTTCCGTTAACTCGGAAGGGAAGCGGAAGGCGAAGAAAGGCTCTTCTTCGCAAAATTAAAATTTCTTCTCGAATGAGGGAACTTTATCCGAAAGGCAAATAAGTGAGCGTTGCATGTTCGGGAAAGGAAAACTAGATATTAAAAAGCGATTCTTGAAGAACGGTTATTTTAATTTCGATGTTGGATATCTTTGATGCGACAAGGTGGCGGAGAGAATGAAGGAGCTGCATGTGAATGCAGGGGCGGATTTACAGTCTATTCAAGGAGGTGACTGTTGTGAAAACTGTAAAAGCCATATTCCTCCCCTCAAACCCATCATAGAGGGGGGGAGGGGCAGGGGAATCAATTGCCTCCCTTTTATCCTATATTTTAAATACTAATCGCCCCCTATCGCCCCTCACGAACTTGTTGCCCCCTTGAAATGTTAAATCTCGCCTTTGTGGGTTATCACCCCCAGGGTTGGAAACCACTGTTCTAAGTCATAGCAAAATGTATTATCACACCAGTATTGTGTAGTCCATGGAAGAAAAAGGTTGGAAGACACATATAGAAATATAAAAACTATTAAAGTTCAAAGAAGGGGGGAGGGGCGAGCTTAGGTTCAAATGAAAAAGTGGGTAACGCTGTCCATCCTCGACTACACTAACTGTCTATGCTTAATTTAAAGCAAATTTGTGGAATATACTTGATTGAAATTAGTAGCGATAGCTTGTAATTCCTTCAATTCTATATTATTGGTTTTAGAAAATGACGGTTATGGAGGGAGCGGTCGCCCCCACCGCCCCCTAGTAAATCCGCCACTGTGTGGATGATATTTAATCCTTGAGGAGTCATGGAAGGAGAAAATATTTTTAATGCAGCAGACTCTGATTTACTAGGGTGGGGTCAGGAAATGCCTCGGTCCGGACGCATATAAACAACCTATACTCAGTTAGAGACCTTGTAATGGATTTGGGACTCCTGATTGGCTATTCGACACGTAGATGCGCCGGCCATGTTTTTATCATGTGAACACATTTGAAAAAATTTCGTTCCTCAGAAGTTTTGAACTCAGGTTTGAATGTTTTTACCCCCCCCCCCCCTTAGATAATGTCTATAAGATAGTGTTTCGAAATAAAACACTAATTAGAGCATGCAAAACAAGCTATAAAGAAATGGATGACTTTCTACGTGCTAGCCAATCAGCAGTCTCCAATTTTTTTCATATTTTTCAGCAAAGTAAAGGTTGTTTATATGCGGTCCGCACAGATAAATATCCTCAATAATCCAGTGGCAGATACAAAGATACAAGAGCAGGGTCATGGGTAGGGTGGTTCAAAAATACATGTAAAAAAAAGAAAATTCTCCTAGATAACAGGACACCTTTCCATATTTTTAGACTTGTAGATGAATGTAGTTATACTAAAAGAATTTTAACTTCCTATTTCAACTGCAAGCGGGTGCTGAACCCCCTCCCGCAACCTTCATAAATATGGGGCGTATACATTGCAATAAAATAATTATTTACAAAAAAAACATCTCTGGAAATGAAATGTTTCTAAATTTGTGGCATTTTCTACGCTACGGCCAAAATTAAATTAACTTGTCATTGAGCACCTTCTTAAATTTTGAGTACGAAGCTAAAACTTTTACAGCGTAATACTGTTAGTAAGTCGAAAAAAAAAAAAAAAAGTTTGAATTTTGACATCTTGAATTCAAATTATGTTTTTCGCAATCACGAGTGTGTGTGTATGTAGGCGTGTGTGTTTGTGTCCAGGCATGAGTGTATGGGTAGTTGTGTGTATGCGTGTTTGTGTGTGTGTGGGGGGGGGGGTATCTGTGGGTGTGTGTATGTGTTTGTGTCTGTATGCATGTATGTGTATCTGTTTGTGTCTGTATGCATGTGTGTATGTGTTTGTGTGTGTGTGTTTATGTATGTGTAAGTGTCTGTATGTATGCGTGTGTTTGTGTCCAGGCATGAGTGTATGGGCAGTTGTGTGTATGTGTGTTTGTGTGTGGGGGGGGGGGGGTATCTGTGGGTGTGTGTATGTGTTTGTGTCTGTATGCATGTGTGTATGTGTTTGTGTATGTGTAGGTGTCTGTATGTGTGTGGGGGGTATCTGTGGGTGTGTGTATGTGCTTGTGTCTGTATGCATGTAAGTATGTGTTTGTGTAGGTGTAGGTGTCTGTATGTATGCGTGTGTGTGTATGTGTTTGTGTGTGTGTAGGTGTATGCATGTATATATGTGTGTGTGTGTAGGTGTGTGTATGTATGCTTGTGCGTGTGTAGTTGTGTATGTATGCGCGTGTGTGTAGGATATGGACGCAACCTCGAGACGGCTTTCGCTAGAGGAGCAGCATCGTGAGGAACCGGTCGACGGTGATGCTGCAGAGGGTGCTGGCGGGAAAATAAAATGATAGGACGCCAAAAACAGTCAAATGAAAGCAATAAGCAATCGTGATTGCTCAAAAAAAAAAAGAAAAAAATAGGGGTGTCCTGAACCCTAGCTGAAAAAAGATTTTTTTGAACCACCCTAGTCCTGGCGGTCATGATCCTCTAAATTGTCGAGAGTAGACACTGTGTTTAAACATCGACACTGTGTTTAAACACTTTATGAATGAAATTAAACGATTTTAGTAATTTTTCAACTCATTAATTGATTTTGAAAGTAAATATTTGAAACACTACTTCTTTTCATTGCTTTTGACAATACTTTGTAACGTTTGTGCACTATTATACTACCTTATTCCTGACCGATTTGGTGCTTTTTATCGACACCTAATCGGTGAGGGGGTGTATTCATCAGCATGACCCCCTCCCCCTCCTAAAATGGCAGTCTGTACCCGCCCCTGGAATAATCCTTTACAACTACATTATAGAAACATAGTTTACCTTATTCGCAGGTCTAGAGCTTGAATAAGCCAACCTCTCTGTTGTTTGAGAAATTAGTCAGAGAGGTAATACATTTAAGTTTAGAGCGAACAAAGCAGATGTTTCACTGGACAGGTCATATTCGACGTCAGCAGGTTTGGCACCTTTCATCAGGCACTATACATGGAAACAGGCACCGGTCGCACCGGTGCCACATCAAGCGGTCGAAATGGTTGATTCGCCATATAAACCGTGGGTCGTTTCCATGGACAATTTCGACCCCGGAAAAAACCTGCTTTTCACCGCAGTCCCGCATTTCGATTATTGGCGGGATATATGTGGATTTTTTTCTCCTCCTGCTCGCTTCTGGGAGTAAAGCGGAATTTTACCCAGAATGCATTAAGCGAAACAAGTTCGTCTACTAGCCGCTAAGGGAGCTGAGGAAAAACAGCATTCTGTGGTACAATGGAAAACCTCTTTTTACATGGAAACGGGGAATTTTTCAATCTTTTTTTTTTTTTTTTGAGCAATCACGATTGCGTATTGTTCTCACTTGACCGTCCTTGATGTTCCGGTTCCTTTTTCAGCTTGGACCAGGGCCTCTGCAGCACCACCGCCCGCCGTCCTCCAGGCGCGGCTGTCCCCCGGTCCTGAGCTATCGGCTTCTCCTGGTCGGAGGCGTCCATGTCCAACACACACACGCACGCTCACACACATACAAACACACGACTTCACACACTCCTACACTCACTCATACCTGCACACAAACACAAACACACATGCCTACATACACACACACACGAACGCCTACACGCACACCGCGCGTACACAACACTCACTCACACACATGCATACATACACTCACACACACACGCACCCACACACCATGCGCCTACACAAACACACACATGCGTCTACACAAACACACACGCGCATACACACGCTTGTGATTGCGAAAAACATAATTTAAATTCAAGATGACAAAAATTCAAATTAATTTTTTTTTTTTTTTTTTTTTTTTTGCGGAGTCAGAGCGGGGATTTACCGGGTCGAAAAGTGTGTTGTGAACGCGGCTATTGGGACTCGATCGTTTCCGAACGCTTGCGATGGCACCGGTGTGACCAATGCCTGTTTCCGAATGTCGCCTAACCACAGACTGTAGGCGGTCCTATAGCTTTTTTTAGCGGTAGGATCGCGATCGACCTATCGCTCTCAAACCTGTTTTTAATCAATCACTAACACTCAGGACCATGTTTTTTCTCAGAGAAGAAATTTATATTATCTCGGGAAGGGGGGGGGGATTAAAATCAACTTCTCAACCAAAAGCTATCCTAATATTTTTCAAAACATTTTATAATCGCGAGAAAGCCACCACTGTTAACTTTCAGGAAAAAGAAATATTTTGCCTTTTTGCCTTTTGTTCTTGAAACATTTCCCTAAAAATTACTATGGATTTACAGAAGAATCACTTAAAATTTGAAAGTAGAAAAACATTGTCTTGAACGGGATTTTACCACTGGTCAGCCACACAACGAGGGGGAGGATCTGCCCATCCTCCATTTGATAGCGAACGATCGAGTAACTCTGACGTCACTAACAATGAAACTCGCTCCACGGCATGATCATTTGATACTATTTTTTGGTAATGTTTGACATGTAGAAAAATGCTTTATTTTGACGAAGAAACGAAAAAGTGGTCAACAATGAACGCTACGTACTGGAGTTTATGGTTCATCCACTGAAACATTCATTAAGAAAAATCGCCAAATTTAGCGAGTGTCAGTGAGAAATGGAAGACACGTCTTTCGCACGCTGTGCAGATGGATGTCGTGCCAAATGTGATGGTGAAGCCGCGTGGTACTTCCAATTTCTGGCCAAGCCTTTAAATTTGGAATTTTTCTTAAATTTTCCAAAGACTTGCAGATTTTTTTTCTCGATAATGGGGGGGGGGGACGACAGCAAATCATTTATGCGTCTCAATATGATCTTTAGAATGCTACATATTTTGATTTATCTTTCTCTCTCTCTCTGTTTCTTTTAAAATGTACATACAGGGTTGCCAACTGCTCCGCAAAAATGGCGAGTTCTTTTGCTCCTCATTTCCCGGCTGAAAGTTTTCAAACTCAAATTTTGCTATTTTATCATAACGAACATGTAAATATCGGAAATTAAAGATGTTTATACTCAAAGATTGAAATATTATTTAAAGCGGTTTTATTAATTTAAAAGTAATTCTTTTAAGACTTGGGCTTAAAATGATTCATTGAAACTATCAATCAATTTTGGATAAGTGGTTTTAGTTATTTTTATGGATTTTATATACAAAATACCGAACTGCTCCGCAAAATTTGAAATTTCTCCTCAAAATTACCACAGATGCTCCTCAAATTGTTTCTCAAAGGTTGGCAATCCTGTAATGTATGTTCTGTAGGGAAAGGAAAAATTCAACAAAGGAAAACATTTATGTAAGTAATTGGAAAACGCAAAGGCTTAAATAAGGGCCTATATAGACTAAAGGGGAAAAAACCTAAAACTGAGACAAATTTTATGGCTACTGGAGGAGGGAGGATCAAGAAAATGAATTTCTAACAAGAAAAAGGGGTACGCGTACTCGAATGCACGATTAAAGAGTCGAGCTTCAAAAATTATTATTTTTTAATGAAATTTTGGTATAGCTTTATTTTTTTTTCGCAGCAATTCTTGTCAATCAAGAGCATGGGGTAATGTTATTGGCCCTAAAGATAAAAAGTGTAATCTGCCTCATGTACTACCAATACTAAACTACCAAACTTTCAAAGAATAGCTTGAAAATCTTCGGAAGAATAATAAAGCAAAACATTGTTGTGAATGGGGTCGTTTCCAAAATTTTAAAAGCATTTTTATGGAAAGAGCATGCTTAAAAACATAGGATATGACCATTTTTTAAAGAATTTGTTTAAGTTTAATGTTCTTAAAAAATTACTTAAATCGGTGCGCTTTCATTGTTTATGCTTCTGCCAATGGCATCACAAATGATGAAATGCCATTCAGTGTTGCCATTCACAGAGCAAAATATTTAATTCGCATCCTTACTTACGTGTAGTGGCAACGATAGGGTTGATAGCAAGCGTAAAGCGCAATTTTAATTCGCTTCTTGATTATCATAACGTGGAAATGCGGTAGGCAGATGCGCCAAATAGCATCCTTTGTGACGTCATCAAGACTACGCCCTGTTTGAAAAATCGGACGTTTAAAAAAATTAATTAAAAATTAAGCGGCGGGAAATTGAAAGTATTTTCTGGGTCCATGTTATTTTTTTTAATTAATTTATTTATTTATTTTTATTTTTATTTTATTTATTTATTTATTTATTTATTTATTTTATTTTTTTTTTATTTTTTTATTTTATTTTTTTTTTTGCTACCTTCTCTCACAAATAAGGTCAACCTCTGCCACAGTAAGAGATAAATACTAAAAAATTTTATTTTATTATTATTTTTATTATCATTTTTTTTTTCGGTCTGGCATTTTAAGAACACTTTCATCAACTACACTGCAGAGTCAGAGGTCGTGGTACCATTTCGTTCCAGCACCATTTTTCACGCGCATTTCGATTTCTCCGAGCGATTAAGCGCGGTCAACTGTTTCAGGTGAGTTCTGTTTGATTAAGTTTGGTTTCTCTGGTAGCTAAGCTACACAAACCTCTGCGAACTTTTTTTGATTGATTAAATCTTTTGTTAATGTTCCCTGGCATGCGATTTCCAGTGCTCTAGTCGGATCGCCCGCCGGGTTCCATCGATTCATTTCTGTTTTTCCTGACATACCAAATGGTTTTCCAGTGAACCATAACAAACAGAGGAACTCACTCGCGTTTATTGAGCTGACTGTATCCCCTCCCATCTTTTGAAAAAAAAAAACCTGGATTGATGGAGAGAATGGTATAAAAGTCGTACCCGGTTTTAAACTATAAAAGAGGTCAAAATAGTAATACATTTATGTAGGATGGAAGCAGTGACAATAGCTAGGGTATAAATAGGTGATGAGGTATTGATTGTGCTATAAGAGGCACGCATAGGTCGCTTTATCTATTTTTATGAAAAGTAATCTTTGTGCTGATTTCTTACATTTTTTTTCCTTGCAAACTTTGAGCGTTCCTACGCTTTTTCAGGACCATTATGAAATACTAGCTGCGTCGCCCGGCTTTGCACGGTCTGCCACGAAGATGAAAGTTATGTCAAGTGACAAGAGTTCAACAATCAGGCTTGAACGAAAAAAAAATCAGTAAAATTTTGCGGCAGATTGCAGAAATATATCCAAAAAGGAAACACCTTAAATCCCCCCCGATTGCAGAAAACCTCAAAACGAAAACCAAAATTTTATTTGTTCATATTCGAGAAAAAAAAAATGACTACTGATCTTTCATTTAATGATTTTCTTCACGCTACAAATTTTAATAAAAGCATTGTTGCGGAAAGTTGAGATGAAGCACTGAATAATAATTTGTGAATGGAGGAAAGCCTTCGAAAAATAAGGATTATGTCGAAATCTAAGTGTCATAATTAATAGTTTTTAATTGATATCTCCGCTAATTATTATCGGAGGATTATGTCAAATAGCCAAACATGAAGACGGGAAGACGACGAATCCATCGATACCTGGTTCGATGGTCAGTTCACTGTCGTTCGGGAGGAGAAACTAGGACATACATACATAGGTACATACGCTCAGTTTTTAATTATGTAAGATACAAGGAGATCGCCCGTCAAGGTATGACGGGTGAAAATAGCTTCTACATTAGAACGAAGCCATTGCCTGTTCGGTGATATTTTGGTAGTTGAAATGGTAACCCTAACCTCAGTGGCTTAACCCTAAACGCCAGTAGATAGCATTCATTGTTTACCATTTTTACGTTTCTTCATTCTCCTAAAATGAGTCTTACCTGTAAAACAGTCAAGTTACCGGACCCAGTTCAGCCCTGCCAAAATAAAGCATTTCCCTTCATAACAAGCATTACCAAAACATATTATCAAATGATCACGGCGTAGCGCAAGTTTTATTGTTAGTGACGTCTGCGTTACTCGACCATTCGCTATTATACACATGAGGTCCTCTAAGTTCAAGTGTATTTTACAGATTATCAAATCTAAATAATGTGGGAATTACTTTTTCCCCTCTTGTTATTGAGGCTTCAAGTCCTAATATTAGAAGGGAAAAAAATATTTTTTTAAAAATATACAGTTTTTTTTTTTTTTTTTTGAAAACAATGAAAATTTAAGTAAAAACCGGAAAAACGTTACGTAATAGTATAAAGTAGGCTTACAACGTTCATATTAGTTGCTTGATTAATTCTCTTTGTTTACAATTTAAATTATTTGTTCATCTACTTCATTGCTTTTTCTGGATGGCTTTTTGTATTTGGAAAGTATTTTTCCCAAATTGAGTGATGCTAAATTAAAAGAAGGCATTTTTTTGGCTGACAAATAAGAACTTTTATGAAGAACAATGACCTTGATAAAAATCACACCCAAAAAGAATTAACAGCATAGTTGTCGCTAAAGGAGGTAGCTAGAAGATTTTTAGTCAGTCATAAAATTAAAAATGCCAAATTCTTAGTGAAATTTTTTAAACGATGTGGTGCAAAATGTCATTAAAGATACATTTCTTGCCATCCTCATTTCGATTCTTCCCCCCCCCCCTCCCCCTAAACTTGAAGCGCTGAGTGATGAGCAAGGTGAACGCTTTCACCAAGATAATAAATGTATAGAAGAACGTTACCAAGCAAAATGGAACACAAAAATGCTGCGAGATCACTCTTGGTTTCTGATTCAAGATGAAAAGCTAATTTTTTATCATTTTCTTTCATAGCATGTGGCTTATTTTCTATTCAATGGTAAAACCTGTGCTATTTCTCCTCGCAATGCATGTATAAAGGCATATTATTGCTATATTTGCATTAAGATTTAAAATGTAAGTGGATAAACATCTTTAGATTAGATTCAAACAAACTGATTTGTGCATCACATGACTTCCTTTTACTCCAATTTAGTGTCATTTTCTCATTATTGGCAGTTTTAATGTGATTCAATAGTTTACTCTCTAAATATCACCAACAGTGGCCAAATTGAAACCAGATTTAAAAAAAAAAGAAATTTTTTTTTTTAAATTGCCGAATTTGTCGCTAAGTTGGCGACAAAGCTTGGCGACCAAAAGACTGGCGATATATCGCCAAATGTCCGCCAAATTATAACATCACTTGTGTTTACATCGAAATTAACAATGGTTTCCCCCCGAAAAGGGGCAAAAGACCCCTTTAGAAACACCCGAACGCAATAAAAATAATAATAAAATCGCCTAATTTGTCGCCAAGTTGCGACAAAACTTGGGGACTAAAAGACTGGCGATCTATCGCCAAGTGTCCTCCAAATTATAACACCACTTGAGTTTGCATCGTTTGCTTTCGTTGCAGATCGAAATTAACAGTGACTTCTCCCCAAAAAGGGGAAAAAGACCCCTTCAGAAACCCCCGAATGCAACCAAAAGGGAAGGTGCACAACTAGACCCCAGTAGGAGTCTAAGTACCAAATTTCAATTTTCTAGGACATTCCGTTCTTGAGTTATGCGACATACATGTACACATACACACATACTCACATACGCACATACATACGTACATACAGACGTCACGCGAAAACTCGTTATAATTAACTCGGGGATCGTCAAAATGGATATTTCGGATATTCCCGACCACGCGTGGATATATGCATATATCCACGTGTGGTCGGGTTGAAAAATAAACTCAACATTCATTTGCGGGTGAGCAAAATGGAAATTAAGGCCAATTTTTGAGTGAAATTTTTTTCGCGAATACAATACTTCCTTTTTTTGTAAAAGGAAGTAAAAATTCAATTTTTTAGCCATTTATGGAAATTAAATTTGTCCTAACTTTAAAATGGTGCATGTTACAAGAATTTAGTTTATATTTTTATGTTTGGCAAGCCCAACTTGACATACATCAGCTATTTTTATCAGTGACATAGAAAAAAAGTAAAATTTTGTCAGAGTGTTATCAATCTCCAAGTAGCGCAGTTCCAAAAACTCAGAATAAATGACCCAATAATAAAAAATATTTATCATAATCCCTTCCTTTACGTAGTAATTTGAAATCTTGCTTTCAATCTTCACGCGGTAACCATATTGATGAGAAAAACTAAAACCTTTTCGCCGCGTCAATTGGGAAGCATCCGTGCGGCATGCTTCACTGTACACAATGTTTGTTTGTAAGGAAACCCGATTTACAGCTTTGCAAATGGAAGCTCGAGCGATTACTATATGCTTGAGCGGTTATATGTTCAATCAAAGAATTCATTAGATACAGAAGGGGGGGGGGGGGGGGGAGGGGGTATACGTTCGATCCAGGAATTCATGAGATAGATATAGAAGGGGGGGGGGGGGAGTTTGTACGTTCGATCCAAGAATTCATAAGATAGATATAGAGGGAGGGGGGAGTTTGTACGTTCAATCCAAGAATTCATAAGATAAATAGAAGAAAGTTTATACGTTCGATCTAAGAATGGGGTCGTTTCCAAAATTTTAAAAGTATTTTCTTATGAAAGAGCATGCTTAAAAACATAGGATCTAACCATTTTTTAAATATTTGTTTAAGTTTAATTTTTTTTTAAATTACTTAAATCGGTGCGTTTTCATTGTTTACATTTCTTGCTGATGACATCACAAATGATGAAATGCCATTCTGTGTTGCCATTCACAGAGCAAAATATTTAATTCGCATCTTTATGTATTGGCAACGATAGGGTTGATAGCAAGCGTAGAGCGCAATTTTAATTCGCTTCTTGATGATCATGACGTGGAAACGCAGTAGAAAGATGTGTACCAAAGTGCATCATTCGTGACGTCATCAAGATCAAGCCTTGTTTGCAAAATCGGAAATTTTAAAAAATTAATTAAGAAATAACTGGTGGGAAAATGAAAGAATTTTCTGGGTCCATGTTATTTTATTTTTTATTTTATTTTTTATTTATTTATTTTTATTTATTTATTTTTTTTTGCTTATTCCATCCATTTCAGTGACTAAAAGTACTACTTTTGACTGAAGGAAACAACCCCATTCATAAGATAGATACAGAAGAGGAAAGTTTATACGTTCGATCCAAGAATTCATAAGATAGATATAGAAGGGGAGAAATTTTATATGTTCAATACAAGAATTCATAAACTAGATATAGAAGGGAAAGTTTATACGTTCGATCCAAGAAGTCATAAGATAGAAATAGAAGAGAGTTTATACGTTCGATCCAAGAATTCATAAGATAGATATAGAAGGGGGGGGGAGAGTTTATACGTTCGATCCAAGAATTCATAAGCTGGATATAGAAGGGGGGAAGTTTATATGTAAGAACTAAGAATTCATAAGATAGATATAGAAGGAGAAAGTGACCGTTTGATCCAAGAATTCATAAACTAGATATAGAAGGGAATGTTTATGCGTACGATCCAAGAATTCATAAGATAGATATAGAAGAAAGTTTCGTGATGGCCACAACATACTAGTTTAAAATGTATTTTGAGCAATCCAGCTAGAAAATCCAACAGTTGCAAATGTTATTTTTCAGCACCTGCAATGGATAGCGTTCGATGAATCCGAAATCTATTTCCGTATTAAATCTGACGAATGATTGCTTTTTTTGTAGTCCGATTTTCCAAAAAAAAAAAAAAGTTTAAATTACATTTTGCTATAAGACGGTGTATAAACTTGAGAAGTAAGGAGAAAAGTTTTTAAAAAATTAATTTAACATTGCTGTGTTTCTTCACATGATTTTTATACATTAATTACATAATTTTCTATGAAATTCAGTTTCCTTTTACAAAGTCACTTAATTTATAGTTTGAAATTTTGCCTTTGTTTAACAATTGCGAGCATGAATCTTTACTAATAATAAAGCTGAAAGTCTCTCTGTCTGGATGCTTGAAACTCTGTGACACGCATAGCGCCTAAACCGTTCGGCCGATTTTCACGAAATTTGACACAAAATTAGTTTGTAGCATGAGAGTGTGCACCTCGAAGCGATTTTTCGAAAATTCGAATTTTTCTTTTTCTATTCCAACTTTAAGAACATTTTACCCAGCAAATTATCACAACGTGGAAGAGTAAATTACGAAATTATCATAACGTGGAACCGTAACATGGGCGAGCAAACGAACATAGCTAATTGGCGAGAAATTCATCATCCATTATTTGTAAATATATACAGGCGAACCAAATGACCTTTTAATTTGCTGCTACGGGCACAGCCGTGCGGGTACTGCTAGTATTTCATAAAAGAGAAATAATATTGAAAGGAAATGATGAAACTTTTGCTCAAGAAGTGACAGATACGTTTCTGATTTCTTAAACGACAAAATTTTGTCCATTACTTTTTTAAATTACTATTTTTAATGAAATGTGTGAAGCGCCACGTGCGGGACAAAATTACCGTTTTCCAGGGAATGGCCCAGAAGCGTTAGAGTAAAATATAGTCACGCAAGCGCTTAATTATTAACTAGCGGTACCCGCACGGCCTTGCCCGTAGTATGAAATTATTAGGGCATTTGGTTCGTCCGTATATTTTCAAATAATGGATGATGAATTTCTCGCCAATTTGCTATGGCTATTTGCTCGCCCATGTTACGGTTCCACGTTATGATAATTTGGTAATTTACTTGTCCACGTTGTGATAATTTGCTCGGTAAAATGTTCCTAAAATTGGAATAGAAAAAGAAAAAAATCGAATTTTCGAAAAATCGCTTCGAGGTGCTCATTCCAATGCTACGAACTGTTTTTGTGCCAAATTTCGTGAAAATCGGTCGAACGGTTTAGGCGCTGCGCGCGTCACAGAGATCCAGACAGCAAGACAGAGAGAGATCCCAATATCCAGACAGAGAGACTTTGAGCTTTGTTATTATTATTAACTAGTGGTACCCGCACGGCTTTGCCCGTAGTAGAAAATTAAAAGGTCTTTTGGTTCGCCTGTATATTTACAAAAAATGTATGGTGAATTTCTCACCAATTGGCTTGCCCATGATACGGTTCCACGTTCTGATAACTTGAAGATTTACTCGTCCATCTTATTATAATTTTGCACGGGAAAATGTTCTTAAAATTGGAATAGAAGAAGAACAAAATCAAATTTTCAAAAAATCACTTCAAGGTGCACACCTCCATGCTATAAACTAACTTTGTACCAAATTTCATGAAAATCGGCCGAACGGTCTAGGCGCTGTGCGCGTCACAGATATCCAGACATCCTCCAGACAGAGAGACTTTCAGCTTTATTACCTACTAGTGGTACCAGCACGGCTTCGCCCGTAATAGAAAAATTAAAAGGTCTTTTGGTTCGCCTGTATTTACAAATAATGTATTGTGAATTTTCTCGTCAATTGGCTTGTACTTATGTTACGGTTACACGTTATGATAATTTCGTATCTCGCCAATTGGCTTGTGCCCATGTTACGGTTACACGTTATGATAATTTCGTAATTTATGATAGTTTTTTTTCTTAAAATTGGAATAGAAAAAGAACCGAATCGAATTTTCGAAAAATCGCTTCGAGGTGCACACCCCCATGCTACATACTAACTTTGTGCCAAATTTCATGAAAATCGGCCGAACGGTTTAGGCGCTATGCGTGTCACAGACATCCAGACATCCTACAGACATCCAGATATCCTCCGGACAGAGAGACTTTCTGCTTTATTATTAGTAAAGATAAAGATAAAGATAAAGAAGATAAAAAAAAGATTTTGCTGGTCAAATATAGCATGTAGCATAATTAAACAACCACAGCAGGAACCACATCGCGAAAAGTACGGCCGAGTCATAATTCCGTTTATTTTAGTCACCAAGGAAACGAATTTATTTATACAAGCCAATGTTCATTTGAGCGAGTGATTTCTGGAATCAAACAAGGAAAACACACACCATAAAATCTCGAATTAGGCAAATCTCCAATAACGATATTCTCTAATAAATTCCAGAACCGTTAAAACACCGATAATAATCCGCGCCCGTCGTTAAAACTGCATTAGAACGTCTGATTGCTTCTTTACCTTATTCGGGTAATGTCCCATATCGGAAAATGAAAAGCAGAATTGGAATCGGATTCTCGTAATGCGACGCCATTTTTAATTCGCTTCTAATTTGGAATGTGTTTTTTTTTTAATCTTTGCTTTAATTTGCATTTAAATAACCCATTTCTGTCCGCCATTTTACTCGCCTTTGAAATCATTGATCGAAATATAGACATTTCCATTCTGTGTTTTAAGCATTACGTATTGGAAGTTTTTTTTTTATTATTGTTATTTTATTAATTTATTTGTTTACTAGCGGTACCCGCACGGGTTTGCCCGTAGTAGAAAATCAAAAGGTCGCTTGGATCGACTGTATATTTACAAATAATGGATGATGAAATTCTCGCCAATTTGCTATGTTCATTTGCTCGCCCATGTTACGGTTCCACGTTATGATAATTTGGTAATTTACTCGTCCACGTTGTGGTAATTTGCTCGGTAAAATGTTTTTAAAACTGGAATAGAAAAAGAACAAAATCGAATTTTCGAAAAATCGCTTCGAGGTACTCACCTCTATGCTACGAACTTATACTGTGCCAAATTTCATGAATATCGGCAGAACGGTCTAGGCGCTATGTTACAGACATACAGAGATTCAGACATCCAGAGACACAGACTTTCAGCTTTATTATTAGTAAAGATTTATTATTTTATTTTTTGATTGATTTATTTATTTTGATCAACCATGATTCCTTTATTGCTGTCACTTTGCCTGGCCTGACGTTTCTCTCAAATCTCTCGTCTTTATGATTGATAGACAGCGAGTTACATGATCTTTTAAATAAGCTATTGTATCCTCATTCCTCAAGGATGTTACTTTGATCAACTAAAATCATTAATGATTTAGAGTCAGTCGTTTTTTATCCTCAAAAGTTATTTGTTAATGCAGCTGTTATGGACTGATGTAGCGACGGTGTTGAGGTGTTTTACCACTCGTTCGAAATATTAGTTGGGAAGCTAAGTATCCCACACTTAAGTACACGTAAAAAAGGTAAATAAATAATGGAGAAAACTTAAGAAAATGAAAAACAATTAAGGTAAGATTTTCTTAAGTAAGACTACTACAATTTTAATCATTTTGAGGCCCTTAAAAATTAGGGGCTTATATCCTAGAGTCTAATTAGACTGTTTGGTAATCAATCTCTTATTATTTGTACAATACAATTGGAATAAAAAATCCCTGTTTTGTGTTTTATTTGATTTATAGATGTAACTTCAACCTGTTTTATGTACAGGGTGATTATAATTAAAGTTCCACTTTCAAAACGCTGTAAAAATAAAACCGCAGGTCAGAATGACCTCAAATTTCAACGGAATATTATCGAAGAAGGAAGAAAACGTATGACAAAAAAATAAATAAATAAATAGTTGGAATTTTTAGCAATAGATGGCGCTGCAAGTGTCAGAATATGTAAATCAAAACACCTGTCATGCTCCCGACTTATTGAAGTTGTTATAAAACGCCAAATACACGTTTTTTTCCTCATTTCGCATCTGAGAAGTTTACTATGACTGTCTCAATGAAAGACCTGGCCGTCCCGATCACCTGATCTTAACCCGTGTGACTTCTGGATATGGGGCTATCTGAAAGCTGTTGTGTTCAGTGCTCCGATTGCAAACTTTGCTGAGCTGAAGGCACGCATTGCGCAACACATTCTAAACGTGACCCCGGAAACACTTCAATCAGTCGAGGAACATGCTGTTTCTCGATTTCAACTTTTTACAGAAAACGGGGTACATTATATTGAACATCTTTTGCGCCAGTCTCACGAAAATTAAAGACCGATTTGATTTTTACTGACGCTTTTTATGCGGTTTTCGGCCTCGGGACAATTAAAAACCAATTTTTTTCATCCGATGTGATATGACATTACCGTGTTGGATGGGCTTACTTAACTAACAGTGTCACACCAATACCCTCGTGCATGCTGAGTAGTACGGAGTTTTAACGTATAGTTTACACCTTAGGTAATATTTTTTGATTTATTTGTCATTTGTAGTCGACCATTATTAAATATGATGCTTACAGCGCCATCTATTGCTAAAAATTCCAACTATTTCTTTTTCTTCTACGATCAAGTTCCCCCCTTCTACGATAATACTCCGTTGAAGTTTGACGTCATTCTGACCAGTGGTTTTATTTTTATAGCGTTTTGAAAGTGGAACTTTAATTATAATCACCCTGTTTATTTAAATGTTATATCTTAGAAATTCGAGCTTCTGGGCAAAAATTGATGTCATATTTGAACTCGGGGTACCAAACTCATACGAAATCAGTTCCAAAAACCCCAGCACCAAAATCACTGTTGCCCTGTGTAATCTTTATAATAACAGTACTGGGCGATATCAGCCATAAAATCATTATCTCTAGTACCATTTCCTAACCACCATTTCTTTTTGTTATGGATATGCCTTGAATTACCTATTCTCAAAAATCACTACTCATAATATGACGGGTGCAAATCTCTGAACCATTTCCATTTCGCGCCATTTGTAGAAACTAGAAACTCAACGACTAGGATCCTATCGCGATTCGTGATTGCGAAAAACATAATTTGAATTCAAGACGTCAAAATTCAAAGGAATGCTGGATGTTCATTTTTTAAATTACTTTGTGTATTACGATATAATTTTTCAAACATGGCGATTTATGGTGTTCTTTTTGTAATAATATACAGTATGAATATACAGTCTGAAAAGAGAAACTGAAATGTATGCAAAATGGGGTGGTTTCCTTCAGTCAAAAGTACTACTTTTAGTCATTGAAATGGATAGAAAGAGCAAAAACAAATAACATGAACCCAGAAAATACTTTCATTTTCCCAACAGTTTTTTTTTTTTTAATTCATTTTTTTTTTAATGTCCGATTTTTTCAAACAAGTCGTGGTCTTGATGACGTCACAAATGATGTACTTTAACGCATCTTTCTACCACGTTTCCACGTTATGATAATCAAGAAGCGAATCAAATATCGCGCTCTACGCTTGCTATCAACCCTATCGTTGCCAATACACGTTGAGTGAAGATGCGAGTTAAATATTTTACCCTGTGAATGGCAACACCGAATGACATGTCATCATTTGTGATGTCATCGGCAGAAGCGTAAACAATGAAAGCGCACCGGAAAAAGTAATCTTTTAAAACTATTAAACTTAAACAAATGATTTTAAAAAAAATGGTCAGATCCTATGTTTTTAAGCATGCTCTTTCAGAAAAAAATACTTTTAAAATTTTGGAAACGACCCCGTTGCAATTTCAGAAACAACTATAGAGTTAATAAAGTCGAAAAAGAAGTATAAAAAAGCGCAATATTGTTTCAAAACCTAGTTCCATTTCTTGATTGCGAAAACTTAAATTTAAACGCAAAAAATCGAATTGTCTTCTTTTAATGACTTTTTTTTTGAGCAATCACGATTGCTTATTGTTCTCACTTGACTGTTTTGATGTCCTTCGATTTTATTTTCCCACCGCCATCCTCCGCACCATCACCGTCGACCGGCTCCTCACGATGCTGCTCCTCTAGCGAAAGCCGTCTCCAGGTTGCATCCATGTCCTACACACACACACACGCATACACAACTACACACGCACGCACGCACGCACGCACGCACGCACAAACACATACACACACAAACACATACACACATACAAACACGCATACATACAGAAACGTACACATACACACACACACAACTACCCACACATTCATGCCTGCACACAGACACAAACACATATGCCTACACACACATACACATACCCCGCCCCCACGCACACAAACACTCATACACACAACTACCATGCCTGCACACAGACACAAACACACATACCTACACACACCTACACACACTCCTGCATACACACACCTATACACACATACACATACCCCTACACACAAACACACATACCCCACACACACAAACACACATACCCCTACACACAAACACACACATACCCCTACACACAAACACACATACCCCTACACACAAACACACATACCCCACACACACAAACACACACACTCATGATTGCAAAAAACATAATTTGAATTCAAGATAACAAAATTCAAATTAATTTTTTTTCTTACTGCTACATTCAGGACTTGAGTTCTTCCAGAATCACCAATAATGTCCAGTGGAACCTGGAGGGGGAAACATTGTAATAATACAAGTCGCTCCATTTTCCGATACAAAAATCACTAATAAATAGTGTCTTTCCTCAACTTTCCTTTTTTTTTTTCCGAAATGAAAAATGAGGTAAAATTAAGAGAAGCGGTAACCCGTTAATTAGCCCACGAAAAAATTGATGGCAAGACGAAAAACACCCTTATTAGCAGTATTTATCTTAAATGAAACTTAAAAGCTTTTCCATTCATCACAGGGCTCGGTACAAAAATGCGCTCAATTTTTAGTCCGGTTTTTCTTTTGTAAAAAAATATTGCTATACATAAATCATACAAGCTGCATGGCTATGGCAAATTTAAACCATAGAGTAAAGAAATTACATAGAGAGGCCTCGCTTTACTAAGAAGTTGAAGCCGGAAGTTACACCGCTGTATCCCAAGATCCTTAGCTTCTTGAGATACATCTTGATTCAAAACACTCCATTAGTGAATCTCAATTGGTTGTTAATTTAAGCTTAGATATGGTTGCAAGTTTAAGAAGCACGTTTTCGAAATTGCATTAAAACATGAATTTATATGCAAACCAATCCGCCAGCTACTTTATACGGTCCCTTAGGGCCTGATTAACGCACGGTCCGGCGGGTCCGCGGACCTGGGCCCCACAAATTTAGGGGCACCAAACTAGCCTAGCCTAAATTCACTTACATACTTCCATTTTTTTCTTTTATTTTAAGCTCATTTTAATTTCTCTGATACTATAAGGGAGAGGGAGCTCAAAATTTTTTAAAAATCATCTCAAAACCTCATGAAGTTAAAAACATTTCGCGTAAAGAAGTCGTTGTCCCTTAGCTCTGGGATTTCAAAATAATTACTCGGATGACATAGATGAACATTTTCCAGAAGAATTAACGCACTTTCAAATTTTTGCAAAAGGTAACCCTTCCCCTGAAGAATGTTTTAAAAAGATAAGATCATTAAACATAACACATATATTTCCGATAGTGGCTTCACCCCTGCAGCTTCTTCTTACCTTGCCTATCAGCAGCTGTTCCAGTGAACGTTAATTTTCATTTTCGAAAAGAATCAAAAATCATTTGAGAAGCTGCATTTCTTAGGATAATTTACAGGCGTTTTCTTTATTGACCATTGAAAATTCTGTGACATCAAACATAGATTTCGATTATTTGATCGACACATTTGCTTCTGTTAAAGTCAGAAAGAAGCCTTTTTAAAGCTTGATGTCAGAACTAGTAAGTTTTTTTTTTTTTTTGCAGTTTTAAATTGTTTTTTAACTTTTTTTCGCCTTAAGGTAAGGCAATTTCAACTGTGATTAGTATGGTGACTATCAAGTGTTTGGTATTCAAACTCCAGGTTTCCTTTCAAATGTAGTAATGTTTCTTTAAAATGTAGTTTCTAGTATATTAGGTTTCTAGTATGAAACATTGATTTTAAAATTGTGCTGATTTCATCATGGGAGAGGGGGGGGGGCACCAACATCTACTCAGGACCTGGGCACCAGTTTGGCTTGATCGGGCCCTGCTTTTGCGAGATTGGTAGAAACTATTCTCTTGAAGCGATCATGTTATCATAACCCCGCTCATCATTGCACCGCTGTATCCCATAATTCCGGCTTCAATTTCATCTCATTTTTACCATAGACGGGGCCTCTCTATGTATATTTCTTTACTCTATGATTTAAACACTAGCTAGCATAAAAGCGTCTTTTCTTTAAAATGTTTAGATAAAAGTACAGTCGGACCTCTATATATCGAAGTAGCAAGTTGCCGGATAAAAATTCGATGTATAGAAATTTCGATATATGGAAATTATTTTATTTTATCATAAAAATCTCCTAAAACATTAAAATTAAAGCTAATTTTTGTGTATGAAACCCTATTTCTAATTTATACGAGCAGCGTATTAAATGAAAATTAATAATTAAAAAATGAACAGAAATTACATTTTTGCGCTTTCATACATTTTCATTCGTTGGCAATTCAACTTGATCCGCTACATAAGGGTGATTTTCGTTTTGACAATGTAATCGAGAGAAAAGTAAATAAAACAATCTACCCAACTTGAATGATTTTTACTGAAGCTAAAAAGGCTAGGAATGATAATCAACAGAGAAAAGGGATAACTTGAAACCGATTTTACAGTGCTACTGGTTAAAACTAAGATTTGAAATAAAGTTGAGGGAATTTAAGAACTCCAGAACGAAACAGCGACCTATCTACACACCCCTCAAACCCAGATTCCTTATGAGTTTTGTAGCATCCTTCGAACATAATTTTCTCCCGTAACCTTCAGTTTTCATGAGACAAACAGTTAAAAGTAAAAAAAAAATCTACGAATGTCTCGAAAAAATTTTCGATATATAGAGATTTTTTCGATATATAGAAACAATTTTTCTACGTAATGAACATAGACTCGCTACATTGGTGAGGGGGAGGGGCGTATATCAGGAGGGAGAAAATTTTTTTTTATCTCCATTTGTTAGTTGATTGTTAATTTAATAAATAAATAAAAGTATCTTTAAAAAAATTACGTTTTTCAAAATTACAATTATTTTTTTTTAGCTTTACGCGTGTCTCATTAAAAAATATATAAATCTTGCTTGCTACTTAGTGAGGGGGGGGGGGCGAATACCAGGAGGGAGAAATTTTTTTTTCTCTTTATTTGTTAGTTGATTGTTAATTTAATAAATAAATAAAAGTATCTTTAAAAAAATTACGTTTTTCAAAATTACAATTATTTTTTTAGCTTTACGCGTGTCTCATTAAAAAATATATAAATCTTGCTTGCGACATTAGTGAGGGTGGGGGGGGGCGAATATCAGGAGGAAGGAATACGAATTCGATATCGACTTTTTTACACAGTCAAAACATTGTATAAAAAACTTCTTCAAAAAATGGCATCATTTTTCAGTAAAAGAAGAGTTTCAAAAACGGCTGCATTAAAATGTTTTCTGAAAAAAAAATCGATTTTTACGATTTTTTGGAAAATTGGGGTGTATGACAGCAATAATAAAAAAAAAATATTAATAATAAACGGGTTAGAGGGGTCAATTGCCCCCCCCTCCCTTTTTTTTCCCTCTTGGATTTGAAAAAAATATCTTTGTTCTTTCTGGTGAGCTTCTGGTCCTTTTTGCTTGCCGTACCGCCCCCCCCCCTCCCCCTAGAAAAATTCAAAATGACGAGCCTGAGGAAGGTTTAAAATCAGTCTCGATTGTTTGCTTCGAATTTAATGTGTTGTGTTTAAAAACTACGAGCTTTCAGTAAATTCCATTCCGAAAATTTTGACACGAAATAACATTCATCACCACTCGCAACTTACTCTCCGATCCCCGAATCAATGAATGAAAAGAGATCTTTTCGATCCTCGTTTTGCAGCGGGAGAATTCTCTGCGCATTCGCTCCGACTGCGCATGCCCCTCGCCGGTATGGTCCCGGGACTGCTGTGGGGGTTTATCGAACAATCGGGGGAGCAGCGACAGACACTCGGCGCCTGCGTCTGGACTCGGAATTCAAGGTCAGAAGAGACCTTTTAAATACCTGCTGCAAATCTCACACCCGCTGTTATGTGTCACAACACCCCCAATCGAACATTTCACTGAAACGAATGTCCCTTCGTTTGATTCCGAGAGCGGTACGAACAAGTGGTTCGGTTGAAGCATCCTCGGGAATAAAAAAAACATTCCAATGCCCCCGACGACATTCTTCAGACCGTTCGGCGAAGACACCAAGCTGCGGTTCGATTTGAAACACCAGAAAACCTAAAAAGTGGTAAAACACAACGTCCACTTTGTCCAAATGTCATTCCTGTGATGTTAGTCCCTCCATTTCTAAAACTGTCGTATTGAGTTGAAAGCTCGTGTCCACTTTTACAAAGTAGTTGTTGGTTCTACGCGCTCGTTGTGCTTTTCGATGTCCATCCCTCTGCTGAAGCTTCGGCTTTTCAATGTGAGTTCACAATCAATGATTTTTGCTCAACCCAACCATTGCTGATGCTGCTTCTTGCCACTGTCATGACCACCAGGAATAAACCGAAAAAACTCTCACTCGTCGTCTGCCAACTCATTAGTTTGTCCGATGTTATCACGTCCATGTGCTAATCCCAAAAACCGCCATGGGAAATGGTATGAACAAAGTAAGTCTGGGTTTTGGACTCTCATTCTAATTCTTATTATTGTTTTCTTGGACAAAAGTTAGCTCATGTCCCCTGTGGCCATTCTCATTCATTTTGAAACTTATTCCCTCTATTCTTACTGACAAGATTGTGGATTATAAACAATCTATTTTGTAGAATTTGACTCATTGTCAAGACTAAAGACAGTAATTGTAGATTTTTACCTCTAATCAGGCCCATCATTTCGAATTTTTTCAATGGAGATAGTGTATTGTATGCACCCTCTCCCCTCTCTGAAAAAAATTGCATTGAGTAGGTTCGTTACACTATAAATGCAAATTTTAAAAAAAAAACAACAAAAACCAAACCTTTTAAAATGTAAAAACAAATTTTTTAAGAGGGTATCCCCCTCCAGATGATGGACCTGCTGTACATTTAACAATTTTAACTTTAAGAAAGGAAATAACTTTTGGGGCAATTCCATGGTGTCGGACATAAAAAAAATGAAGAAAAATTTCTCTGTTTTAATTCCATTTACCAGTGGCCAATCCAGGGTATTTTTCTCACTACCTATTTTTGTGAAAGTTTTTTTTTTTTTTTTTTTTTTTTATCAGCATTGTTTTTGTGAACTTTTAGAGGCATCCTGATTTTTGTAAAAGAGAAGTAGAACAAGTGAAATTTTAGTTTGAAAAGTGTAAATGTCATCTAGTATTATTTTCAACAGGTTTTGTTTTTTGGGGAGGGGGGGGAGCTAAAAACCTAAGAAGTACCAAAAATACCATCATAATTTCAGCTTAACGGGCTATGTACTGTGTACAATATTGGAAATCATGAGAAAAACTGTTCCCCAAAACATGTTAAAAGATTGCGATAATTTTGCATAAATACACTTTGGCGAGAAACAGCTAAAAATTAGTTAAAATACCACAAAAAGGTTGCTATTTAAGCAACTGTTCAATAATAAGTAAATTTTGTAATAATATTTAAGTAAATTTTGTTTTAAACAGAGAAACAAATTTTATATTTCAAAATGCAAATTTTTGTGTCATTTTCGATGTTTTTGTGAAGCTGCCTGATTTTATTACTTGATTTTTGTGAAAGTACCTATTTCAAAACAAGATTTTTGTGAAGGTACCGAAAAACGGTAGCAAAATCAGCCTATATTGGGCCCTGTTTACCAAGTATAAACTGTTCCAAAATGATCAAATTTATTTACAAGATACTTACTACATCGCACTGAATAAAAAATCCTGTTAGTTTTTCAAAATAGATCCCTAAAGTATAAATTAAAAAAATTTAAAGAATTGGTGTCGGACGTAAACTCAAATAGTAAAATTGATGGTTCACTTAAAAATTACTAAAAGTCTGTGAATTGACTTACATTTTAATTTTAAAAACAGCATAATTCTAAAGTATACTTATGATTGAAGCATATTTCACAGTTTTCAAATGATATTACAAGGAATAAAATTATTTAAAAAATATTTTTAACTTGGTGTCGGACCTAAATTTTTGGTCTCGGACGTAAATTGTTCATATTGGACGTAAACTATTACTATTGCTCTTAAACGTAAATACATAACAATGATTACAGTTATAAATATGTAAATTGTAGGTTACATATACTGAAACAAAATTTACCAAGTAAATTCAAAAGTAGGGTTGATTGGGGGAAGTGGAACACAGGGGTAAGTGGGTCACTCCCAAAAACTGAAATATCCATATGGTTTTTATACTTTTTTACATTGATCATGTCATGGTTCATCACAGTGATTAGTTTTGCATATATTAGGGTTACGTGGCATTTTTTTTTCTAGGTCAGAGAACTTAGTAAAAAAAAATCAAAAATATTTTATGGCGAGTTTAAGCAGCATTTTTCAAAGAAGTGTTTCCAGGTTAGCACTTATTTTTTTTGTGATCATTAAACACTCATGTACAGATTAACTTATAGTGTCTACTGCAGTCAGAATTTTTGCATAAAATATTATTAAAAACCATTTTAGAGGAAGGGCCCCACTTATCCCGTAAATTTTTGCTATAAGAGGTCACCACACTATGGGGTAAGTGATTCTCCCCCATAACAGTGAGGATTTGAAAATCAAAAGCAACTCTGATGAAATATTTGTATTAGTGAAATACAAGACAACTGTGATGACTTAGTAGGAATTGATAGTTCAGCTACAAAAGCTGATGATTAGTTATTTGTGAAACTTACCTGAAGGAAAACCATCAAGATTTATATGGGTTGAATGTTGATAATGGTTCTTCCTTAGCCAACTTTACACAGACGCCGTCATTTAGTGTTTCCAATTTCTTTATCCACTTATAGTTTTGGCAAATTTGCCAAAATTGATCTTAATCAACTGTATTACGTTCATTCAACACACCTTTTCTCAAAAGGTGACCTACTTACCCCTATCAACCCTAAATGTATAGACAGTAAATTCACTAAGTTCTTTTTTATGCATGTTTCACTTTAACTTTGAAATTAAAGGCAAAAAAAAAAGGGAAACACAGTTGAAAATATATGTTGTTTAAAGGAATGTAACAGTGTCGGACGTAAAAAACTTTTTAAGTCCGACACCTAGATTTTAGTAAAAAAAATTCACTTGTTACAAAATGAAAATAGGTTACATCAATGAGATTGAAAATCTTACTTTGTACCCAAAAATACATGTATGTAGCTTTAAAATTATTGGCTCAGCATAATTAACTGCATTTTGGTGTCGGACGTAAAACACTTAATGTACCCCAGAGGAATTCTTTTACAAATCAAAATGAATTATATTTTGACACATTTTTGCAACATCACCAGCAACACATTGTATTTTTAAATGGTTATTCATCTCAATTCACAATATTAGTATGTATTTTTTGGGAAAAAACAGAATTTTTTCGAGAGTCATCAAATATGTAAAGTAAGACGAACAATGTTAGAAAAAGCACAAATTTGCAATTACAGCAGACACGTGTTTCGGCGTTACAGGGAACGCCTTTTTCAATGCAAAAAATAATGAGCTTATGGATGAAAAGACATCCGACAAAAATGGTTTGAAAATACTCAAGATGTTGACCCTAGTTTAACCTCCTGTAACTTATTTATAACTGAAGTGATCAAATTTTAGACAGGCATTTCAAAATATACAACTCTTTACCTTTAAAATGACACCTCATTTGTTTAGAAATTTTCATTTTGGAAATTTGATCATCTGGTTGACCTTATCATGGAATTGCCCTGTTAAAAAAAAAAATTTTAAACCCGCATTCAAAATGTATCGCAAGGTGAAAGGACACATTTCAGCGAAAAAAAAAATACTTTTGTATAAACCATGAAATCTGGAAAAAGTCCAAATAAGAGTGATAACGTTGGCCCTTTTCTGTTATAGGTATGCATCGGATCATTTTCAAAAATATTCGACAAACTTGTCAAAACAACTAAGCGCTTATTTGCACGTCAAACGTTGCCAAAATCAATATAAAATCCACCAAACAAATAAACTAAGCCAATACATAAACTCAGGATTTGTCAAAATCATTGAGAATAGATAAAGAGTAGAGAGAGTGAATGCCTTCAGTCTTGTAGCAAGGATCCCAAGTCACATGATATATTTTAAAGTAAAGTATTGGAAGAAATCATGTTTCTTTCATAGGCTCATAAAAAAAGTGAAGTTGTGGTAAAGGCATTAAAACGTTCGCAGAAATTTATGAACATCCTACTAGGGTGACGTCATGAAGTAGTGGTGGCGGCACAAAGTAACTGGTCAGTAATTGATTGTTTCATTGACATTGCAGTGAAGTCACAGTAAAGTCATTAAAAGTTTGCAGCAATGTGGTGACATCATGAAGTGGTGGTGGCATGAAGTGACTGGTTACAAATTGTTTGTTCACAAATTAATCATTGCAGTTAGGTCACGTGAAACCTGTCACAAATGAGTGACAGAGTGACTTTTGTGAGCCATCATAATTTTGTCACTTAATGACTTCTGGCTATTGTGACTCGCTGCCGCTGCAACATTCCCCCCAGCAATGTATTGTTTTAAAATTTAATAAATGGGTGAGATTTCTCTTGTCGAGTGTGGTAGTTACGGTGCACTGGCAAGGATGCTTAGTTACGATTGAGGCAGTGAGAAGCAAAGGGATGTAAGTGGCAAAATTAAAAATTTGGAGATAACCAGTACACATGGTAGGTGAACATCTCCTCCGTCTTGGGGCAAGATATGGTACTAGTAGTCCTGGTAGGTGCTGCTGTACAGCATGATTTAGAAAATAATTCCAATGATAGCCTATCTTATCTTTAAACGCATTTTACTCAAAACTTGAAAATGTCCACTTACAATCCTTTGCTTCTCACTTCCTCAATAGGGAAGTTTTCAATTTTATTTTTATATGATAGAGCAACATGTATGAACATCATAGGTGAAAAAATTTTTGCGATACGATAAGTAGTTTTTTTTTAAATTAATTTTTAAAGTTCAAGCGCTTCTGATGTCAAATGGCATAGGAAGTGACGTCATGCCCCCTTCCGATAGGGGAGAAGCCGAAGGTCACGCATTCCACTTCGAAGATGAAACGTAAAAGGCTTATCTCCTCGCATTTAACTCCTCGCGTTTCTGGAACATTAAACCTCTCATCCTCTCGGAATATTCAAATATCATCATTGGTGTTACTTGAGGAAGATTATTTAGATTGTGCTTTAACGAATCCGGCCTCCATAGTGTGTTCAAAAGGATTATTGAATTTCTAAAAAATAAAAATATCACCGCGCTCAAAATGTCCCTAGCGAAAACAAGGGATCTTCGGCGGAAGGCTGCCCATTAGTGCCCTATGACGTAAACTCGTGACATTTCAGAAAAGCGCACTTTTGTGAGTGGATTTTTAAAAATTCATTAAAAATCAACCACGGTGTTTTAAAATTCGGCGATGGTGAACTTTTTAGTTTTGAGGGTCAATTAACAATATCCAATAGCCAAAATATGAACATTTAATAGGTTGCAACTTCCCTATTGTTGTGCTACTATAAGAATGTCTAGATAAGTGTACTGGGTTGTAAAAGTTCCTGCCAGTGGTGGTTTTAACCATAGATAAAACCAGTTTAAACCGGCCAGGATAAAATCAGTTTTATCCAGTTTTGGCCACTTAGATAATTATCAAATTCTATATGAAAACCAAATAATAATTTATTAAAATGAAATGCAAAATAAACCATAACCAATCTCTTTCATTATTTATCTAAATAGTATGTTTTACAGTTTGTAGCAATTTACAGCATGTTTAGAAGATAAGGTTTATATAAAAAATATGTTGTAACATTAAAAAAATAATAGTGAAACATTGTAAGTTGAATAGATAGATTTTAATTCTCACACACAAATGTACAAAGTATTTGAAAGTATTTCAAGTAATTTTGAAGACTAAATGAGAGAGAAAAAAAAAACTTCTTTTAGCAACATATATAGGCATTTTTTTTTTTCCAAACAAAACTAAAGGTACAGGGGGGGAAACACTTTTGAAAATTAAAAAGCAACACCACTGAAAAGTTACTATACAGTAAACTCCCGATTATCCGCGGAATTGGGTGGCACAAGTGCCGCAGATAATAAAAATCGCGGATAACCGCAAAAAGACTAAAATGGGGGACAAATCAGGTAAAAATTGTCCTATCTCAAATTCTTAACTGTATTGATGCATAACACTTTCTGCAAACAGTGAAAATATTTATAGAGTACAGTACAAATGTTTTGTATTTTTGCACAACCGAACTTAACATCAATAACAAACAAGTGTATGTACGATGAAGAACGCACAAAAAAAAAAAAATAATAATAATAAAATTAAATCAAATCAATCAATCAAGCAAAAACAACTGAATGTAAATTTACAATTTTTCAAAAAAAAAAACAGCCACTGGTATTCGCTTTTTACTGCGAAAATACATGTTCGTGATTGTTGATTGATTCACGGATAATCCGCCCCGTGGATAAACCGCTCGCGGATAATCGGGAGTCTACTGTATTTATGTTACAGGCTATTTTGTATTCCTTATGTCTTTTGTTTTAGTGTGAGCAATTTCAGTTATTAATTTTGAAGAAAGTTGAAATTTGTTCACTACTATTGTTATAATAATGTAAATTACTTCACTAATATTATATTTAATTAACTAAAATTGCTGTGCTTGATTAAAAAACTTCCAACTAACAGATTTATTAGTTTGCAAAACACACAGCTTTCACATACATACAAATTAGAAGTATATTTTCATGAAATTTAGTTTTAGCCTGTTCTGTGGTGGTTAAATCCAGTTTTGGCCGGTTTCAAACAAATAACTATTTTAAGTGTCACAACAGTGGTACGAAAGGAGTAAATTTTACTAGCAATTACAATTTTAATTCAGAAATACTACTTGTTTAATTAACTGAAAAAGAAAACAAACAATTCATAAAATTTAAGCTTTAAAAAAAGTCTCGCACAAAAGATCATCGTTTATTTCACCACACTTTCATCCTCCCTATCATTGAGTACAGAACATTTGTATTTCTAAACTCTAAGGCTAAAAGAAAAAAAAATCTTTATGTTTTCACTTATTCCGAGTTTAATTTATTTATTTTTCATTTTTTTTTTGCATCACTGTCGCTGCCCCCCCCCCTAAGCCCCTAATTCCGACTAGGCTGACACGCCCTCTTGTGCCTGTCTGCATGGAGACATATGAACATAATTCTAAACAAAAAATCCATTGTAATTATTTACCAGTGTTAAGGGGGTATTCTAGGCTAGGCTTGATTTTAAGTAGGTTTTACGGACATAATAAAAAATATAAAAAAAACAGTAGCTATTTTCACTATCCATTTTTATATTAGTTTTCTACTGATACTTTAAAAATATAAAAATGCATAATAGTTGAAAAAAAAAATCAAAATTGAAGTTGGTGGAGGCTGGCAAAGTGGGGACTTTAAAAAAAAGGGAGGGGGGATGTCCTGTTTGACATGATTCCAATCCTTTAGGTAGTCTGTAACATATAGTTAAGATTACTTCTCATTAAACAAGGATGTAGAGTTGTCTGGACGTAGCTGATTTGAAATTAAAAATTTTTTCACAAAATGGCGTTGTTTCCCCATTCAGTTCCAATCAGAACGCAAACCAATGTAAGGAAATAAATAAATTCAAGAAAGTAACCTTCTTTCAAAAAAAAAAAATGTGTATTGCATATAATATGTGCTTGTTATTTATGGTATGTCATTATTAATGGATTTAATTATATGCCAGTAAAGTAATCAATTCAGAAGCAATCATCGTTACTGTGATTTGTTCACAATTCTTTAAAATAAATTAGTTTAGGTTCGTTTTAGAGAGATAAGTTTAATTTTTATTTATTGAATAGCTAATGGTAAATTCCTCAACACTGGCTTAGGGGCGGTAACTGACTGCTTAAATGTTTGCTTACTTAATTTTAATTTAATTTTTATAAAATTAACTATTATTATATTATTAAACAGTATTTTTCTTGTTAAAATAACAAATGACATTGTAAGTAAATATTTTTACAATATTTAATTGTTTATTAATACTAATAAGATATTTCTAGAACTTATATTCATTTTCAAGCGAAACATATATTTTTAAAAGTATTAATTTTATTTTCCTAAACTCGATTTTTCCGGCATGCCGGAAAGGACCAGGCAAATGTTGTTAAAAATCTGGTGACCCCCCGAATTTTGCGGCATGCCGAAAAATGTGGGGTAATACGGTACTTTATTTATTCATCAACAATTCAACAACAGCAATGGTTTATATTTACAATACAATTATCATGTTCCATCAGTGATCGAAAATTGCACTTCCCGACATGCCCGGGGCATGTAAGAATACCGATCAGGCATGAATCTTTTACCCTTACATGCCCAGCCGGACATGTAATTTTTTGATCAAATATTTTTTTCCTAAAACTTTATTATTTCGTATTTTACTGAAAAATTACCGTATCCTTATTTGGAGCTCAAATTTTATTTCAAGCCCTTCTGCTAAGATGGTTTGCTGTTTCCGGTTTGCGATTCTTCCCATTATCTAATTTAAATTTTGTTAAAATTAACGACGGCTTATTATGTAGTATTTATTCAAGCTATTTTTTTTTATGATTTATATAAAAATAATTTGTCTGATTAATGCTGTACGACAAATTCAAATGCTTTTAATGATATACAATAAGAAAAACTGTTCATGTAAAAATTCGGGCATGTTTCCATTAGACCAACATGCCCGGCAGGGTATGTAAAATTTTAAAGAATTTTCTAGCCCTGTGTTCCATCAATTTCTCTTTACTTCAATTTGCTCGCCTGCCACAAGTCCTTTTCTCTTCACTTCCATTCACTCGGCCACCAGATGTTTTAAAACCCTGGTTTTTTTACAAAGTTCAGACATCGTTAATAAATAAATATTTTACTTGAAAATTTTCAACAATCAGCTTATACTAGTTGTTATCTTGTCCGCAGGTTCTTCCCGGTCTCTATGTCGGCAACTTTCGAGACGCCAAAGACCAGGAACAACTCCGAGCCAATAATATCACCCATATTATATCCATCCACGACAATGCAAAGAAAGTCCATGAGGTAAGTTTGTTTCAGCTGGCCAGATAGAAGAGCACTTTAGAGAGTCTGGCTTGAGGTTGCACCACCCTTTTCTGTGACTATCAGAAGAAAAAATATCTCTGTAGTGCTTTAATGCACACTTTTTTAATGGTGTTTTATTAAAAGCCATACAAGCCTAATGATCAGAGAATGAATGCACTTTTTTTAGGTTTGATATACAGTACAAAGCCTTTTATCCAGGATTTAAAATACTGGGAAACCAGTAACTTTTTTTGCTCGATTTTTCCCGCCATTTTTTAAAAGGCACATTTTCGGCAATTTTTAAAAAATGAGTGTTTTACAAAATATCTTAAAGTATATAAACGTTCTCTTTACAAATGTAGCATAATTTGGGAAATTTAGTGAAAAACAAACTCCAAAGTTGAGGAGTCAGTCATTCGACACACGGCAAAATTTCCGAAATATTTTCCCGAACGAAGACAATCAAAATTCCGACTTTTCCCCTCCTTTATTCCAATTTAAAACTAAAGAAATAAGTACTGAAGCATTCTAATGCCTTTTTTTTTAATGCTGGTAATTAAAACCTTTTAGAACGTAAAAGTAATCACTCCAAAAATGTTGAATACCATATTCTCTAATTCTGATAGTTGATACAATGGAGCCTAAAAATTTTTTAAATGGATTACTAATAAAGCTGCAACAATTTAAAAAGAAAATTTCTATCGATACTAATTCAATGTAACTATTAACAACTATAGTAATTGCAAAAGCAAATTCTCTACAGAAAAAGGAAAAAATGAGTTCACGTTAAAGCAAACTTTTTTTTAAATACACTGCCAGCTCACTCAATTCCAGCCGAGGGCTGCAGTTTGGTGCTTATTAGCACTCATCAGCCCGGCATAGGAGTGACTGAGCTGGAGGTGGAAAAGCTCTTAAGGAAGCTAAGAGTGCCAATCTGGTGAGTGCTAATTCTGTATTAACTACCAGTTTGTTTGGCACTCTTGGCTTCCTTATGAGGTATTCCACCTTCAGCTCAGTCACTTCTATGCCGGGCTGATGAGTGCTAATAAGCACGAAACTGCAGTCCTCGGCTGGAATTGACTGAGCTGGCCGTGTATTTCATGTATTTCTTCCTAAGCCCTGGCTATAGGGCGGTAACTTACTGAAAACTTTTTTTATTCACCAGTATAAAAAAAATCAAACATTTACGTTCTTAATTTCGTTTCTTACCCTTTATTTCCTTTTATTTTAAAACATTATCAAGTACTGTAGTGATTTTTTTTCCTTTTTTTACAGCGTTATGAGTATGTAAACTTTTTAGGATTTTAAATGATTCTTTCAATTAAAAATTTTAAATACTTTCTTATTTATAAGCATTTCTGAACAGTTTTCTTCATATTTTAAGATGCATTACTATTTTAATTTGGATCTTACGAATAATCTGCAATAGGCGATTTATTAGCAATCCCGAAAACTGGGAAATTCAGATATCTGGGATAGCCATAGTCCCAAACATCCCGGGTAATTGGTTCTCTACTGTATAAGTTTTCACTGAGTTGAACTGTTCGTGCTTAAAGGAGGACTTAGTGGTTCATGTTTTGTACATATAAACTTTTCATTCTTAATGATGAGATTCTTCTAGAATGAGATATTCTCTTAAAATTAAGACTATCAAGAATACTTTTTTCCGTGAAAGTTTTTTTTTTCAGTTTACTACCCCAAACTATTGTAGTCTTTGCAAAAGAATATTTTCTCTAAACAGTGTTAGGTAAGAAAAATATTTAAAAAATCTTAAAAAGCTGTGCTAAGAAATGATTGACAAAAAAAGGGACTGTCAAAGAAACGATCTCTCTCTCTCTTTTTACATTATACTCAACAAAATACATGTTCAGAATTGATGATCTTCACTGCTAGAAGTTTCAATTTTTCCCTTTCTCCTTAGAGACACATTAGCTGATTCTGTAAAAGTATCACAAGCATTCTTTGCAATTAAATCTCATTGCCCAGCTTTAAAAGTTCAATGTTATGTGCAACAAATACAAAAATTTGACAACTCTTTTTGTAATTATTCTATTCTATGCATATTCAACTCAAAGCAAGCGTCATTTTTTTTTTTCCTTCCCCCAATCGTTCTTTGAAATTGTTAGTTTTGTGTTTCAATTTAATAGTCAGGGTAGGGTATTTTCAAGCTCTAAGCATATTGGGAAAAATTTAGCACAACTTGTTCCTGAAAAGCATTTGATGTTTTTAAACCAATTATAAAAACATAAAAAAGCAATATTCACTTTTTGAGGACAAAACAAAAATTGTATTCTTAAGGCAAATTGTAAACTGGTTTAGCTGATCTGTTTTGTAAAGGTGTAGTATCAGAATTTCTATAATATGCAACAAAATCATTGAGTCATTTTATGTTACACTAAAAGTCATTAGATTCATTAGAATCTGCATCCCATTTAGCTCTTAATGTCTCGTAACCTTTCAAGTCTTTCAGTTTTAGGTAAATGATTTTAAATCTTCAAGAATCTTACTTTCATCAAAAGGAAACAGGTTTTATTCCCATGAAATACTTTCTTGAAAATTCTGTGATTTTTATTGGGGGAGGAGAGGGGGGATTTGTCTATAATTCTTGGGAGTAAGATTTTTTTCCCTAAGGCTTTAATCTTTGAAAGATATTTTTTAAGTCTTTAATTTTGAGTTTTTTTTTTCTTTTTTTTTTCTTTAGAAACAAAAAATATTATTTCTTTAAAAATTCTTAATTTCTCATAATTTGATTTTAGGTTGTTATTCGCCTTATTTTTGGGAAAAGATGCCTTAAGGTAATTATATTTTGGAAAGATTATATTGGGTTCTTTAAAGCCTTCAATCTTTAAGAACATAAGTTCATGCGTTGAAAAAAAAATTTTTTTTAAAGATTTTTTTAGAAGTTATTTTTAGTTATTTTCCAGAATTGCTGGGAAAAGTTTTTTTTTTCAAATTTGTTTAGCTTACTTACAAGGATGGGATACCATTCTTTTTTTAGCTGGAACGGAAAGCTACTGCAGTTATGCTTTTTTTTTTGGTTCAAAATTTTCTGGACAAAATGTTAATGCTCTGAAGTTTCTCAAGATAACGTTGTTTCAAAATAAAAGATTGATAGTAAGAAAATCAATTTTTTGATGCCAAAGGATTTATAGAGAATTTGTGATGTTCTTTTTTTAATATTAATTTCTAAAATTAAGTTTTTAGAAAAATAATGAGTTACAAATAACTAATAATGAAATTCAAGATTTTTTAATTTTCTTTTAGAAGTAGTTACAAGGTTTCCTTAATTTGTTCACAGAATTGCAGTGAACGTTTTTTTTTTTAATAAGTTTAGTAAAATAAATGTTTAATACTATTATAGTTTACTTAAACCTATGGAATTACCAATTTTTTAGCTGTAACAAAAAGTTGTCAAGGTTGGCCAAACCAGACCCTGATCAAAACCCAGAAGGGTTTTTTCTCATGCCTTGGGAGCCTACTTGAAAAAAACCCACTATCTCAGTAAAGAGGATTTTTAAGAATGATGAAGGAAAGTCAATATCTTGATGCTCATTCAAATTTCTCTGTTCTGGTGTAGCAATCCTTACAAGTTTGGTGAGCCTAAAAACAGGTCCTGTGCTAAGGATTTCAAACTGTTAGCCAGTAAATTGGCCAACTTTTGAAGGCCTTAGCCAAATTTCTAACGTCTTAGCCAAAGGTTAATTTTAATCAACAACCTTTTTCTTTTGAAAATTTCAATTTGCAAACAAAGTAATTTTTAAAAATATACTATGCAAATGCTAAACATACTACTTTAAACATGTAGCAAACATATAATAAGGCATTTAATAACAAGGCATTGAATTTTCATTCTGAAACCGTTACTTCTCGTAGAAGGCACTCCAAATCAATGGGATCATTTCCCAAATTTTAAAAGTGTTGTTTTTTTTTATTTTTTTCTGAAAGAGCATGGTTAAAAGATATAGGATTGGACCATTTTTTAAATAATTTGTCTTAAGTTTAGTATTTTTAAAAAATGACTTTAATCGGTGCGCTTTCATTGTTTACGCTTCTGCCAATGACATCTCAAATGATGAAATGCCATTCACTGATCATAATATTTAATTTGCATCTTTACTCATATGTAGTGGCAACTATATGGTTGATAGTAAGCATAGAGCGCAATATTCAATTCGCTTCTTGATTATCATGACGTGGAACGCTAGTGGAGAAGAGCAAGAGTACATCATTTGTGATGTCATGAAGACCACGCCTTGTTTTCAAAATCAGACAATTTAAAAAATTAATTGAAAATTGAGTGTTGGGAAAATTAAAGTTTTTTCTCGCTCCATGGTTTTTTTTTTTTATTATTCTATCAATTTCAGTGGCTTAAAGTAGTACTTTTGACTGAAGGAAACACCCCCATCCTCAATATGACCAGATTTTTTTTTTTTTTTTTTTTGTGGAAATCTCAGAGAATTTTTCGTTTGTCAATATTTGCGCCCATTAAGAAATTGTTTCACGAATTTTGCAATTTTATCGCATTTGGTGCGATAGGGAATGCTTACCGCTTGCCCTGCTGAAAGCTTAGTTGATTTCATTGTTGTTTGAAAAGTTTTTGTATGTGATAAGAACTTGTGTATGGTTTCACAAGTGGTTTGTCGACTCCCTCCAGGATAAGGAATACCTCTGCATCCAGGCTGCGGACACCCCTGGCCAGAACCTGACTCAGTTCTTCTCCAGGTGCAATGATTTCATTCACAGGGCCCGAACTGCTGGCGGAGGGGTACTCATACATTGGTGAGTGTCTTTTTTTTTTCAGTTAACTCGGGGCTTGTTGATATAAATCAGCTTGATTTAAATCAAGTGATTTTTTTAAAAAAGTCATTGATTTAAATTAATTGATTTGAATCATGTGATTTTTTAACCCTTTCAGGGGCGCATCATTAATTTTTGAGAAATATGAAGAAAAAACACCACAAGTAGGTTTATTTGATCATCTAGACATAGATTTTTCAGTTAATAAAATTTTTTTGGCAACTTTTTTCGCTGGGGGTGGTGTTTCCATTAGTTCACATCCCCCACCTGGGGAAGGACAAAAACATGTTTACACATGTAAAAATGAATTTGAATCATTTAGAACAATACAATTGAGTGCCTCAGGTAAAATCAAGAAACATGATTCACTCTTTCAGCACTAATTAAAAATTTTAAAATCTGAAACAAAACTAGCTGGGCCCAGAGCCTGTTGCTGGTCGTCACTTTTGTATTTGTATTAAAATTCCAATTTTGGGGTAAACGAAAAATTGAAAATTTGATGATTTGGACAAGAAATTGAGCCTACGAAAAAAATATTTTTTGTTATTCTGCCATCTCATTTTGTTCATTGAACTCAAAAGAAGACTCAAACGATCTTGATTCAAAACATTCGGAAAAAAAAGGGAAAAAAATTTATAAATTGGTGGTTTCACAGCGCGACCACCGCCTCTAAAAGGGTTAAAGAAAATCATGAATTAAAATCAGTTGATTTTATTTTTATAAATTAATTTTGCATTTTTAGAATATCGCTCCAAATTTAACTACACTTCGCCTGCAAACTTCAACAGGCGAAACTGCGTAGGTCCCTCTTTCTGTGTATGTAACAGATTTTCGCCCTTGCAATATTGCTTTTACTCCAAAATTAGTTCAGAATAAAACAAAAATTTGCAGTTTTTCTTATATACCATGACTAATATAGTTAAGAGAAGTAATTGTGCAGCATATTATTTTACACTAAAAATAGAAATGATGATAGAAACCTTATATTTAAGCAAAGCCTAAAACAAAATGTCTTATCTAAACATTATAACTCATTTATAAATTTTTAGAAATGTATTAAATAGTTAGAGAATTGATCTTAATTTTAAAAGGAAGCTGAATGGATTCATCTTTTGTATGAAATATGTTGTGTTTATAAATGAAAAGTTATTAATATCTTCAAATTTTTAAAGATAAAAAAAAAATCCTATTTAAATAAAAAAAATCCATTTAAATAAAAAAAATCACAAACTCTGGTTTAACTGTATTTATTTCCTAAAGATTTATATTTTAACATCTGATCCTAGGTAGCATTTCGCCCTGGCCAAAGAAAGGGCAGAGTGCTTCGAGGTGAAAGGGTACTTAAATTCAATTGAAAAGGCCCTTTTAAATAAAAAAAATTCTGTAGAAAGGATGCTTTTTTCCTTGTATCTCATGCAAAATCTGAGTAAGGGAATGTGGGGCAAAGTAAAATATTTACTTGTCTTTTAGTGCTGCTTACCTCGTAATATTTTAGCTATGTAGTCTATTCCAAGTTAAGAAAAAATTACCTCTGAACATTAAAGCATATGATAACACAAGCAATTTTCAAAAATGGATACTCAAATTGTAATATTTAGTTTAAAGTCAAAAATCATTTTGACATTTTATTAGCTTATTGTTTCATTATCTTTTCATCTATTAAGCTATCCTTTTATTTATTCTCTAGTGGTACCCGCACGGCTTTGCCCATAATAGAAAATTAAAAGGTCATTTGGTTCGCCTGTATATTTACAAATAATGTATGGTGAATTTTCTCGCCAATTGGCTTGTGCCCATGTTACGGTTCCACGTTACGATAATTTCGTAATTTACTCATCCATCTTATGATAATTTTGTTCTTAAAATTGGAATAGAAAAAGAACCTCATCGAATTTTCGAAAAATCACTTCGAGGTGCGCACCCCATGCTACAAACTAACTTTGTGCCAAATTTCATGAAAATCGGCAGAACCGTCTAGGCGCTATGCGCGTCACAGACATCCGGACATCCAGACAGAGAGACTTTCAGCTTTATTATTAGTAAAGATATTTTGATTTAAAAAAAAAAAAAACATTTTTCACAATCGAAAATATTTCATTCGTAAACTATTTCACTTTTCACATTGCCGTGTTAAAAAAAAGTGAATGTTTTGTACTTTTTTTTTTTTTTTTGAAGGCACAATTTTAGTGCCAAAAATAAAAAATAATATTTCAATGCAAGTTTTATTATAAAATACAATATTCTTTCTTTATATGTTGTTATTAACAAATTTCAAATTTGTTCATTTTGCAAAAGTTAGTCATAAATAGTTCACTTTGCCTCACATTCCCCTATGTCCCAATGTTGTTTTGCATGGTTGCTATTGTAATTATTTTTTAAATTACTGCTAAGGATCTTTTTAATGTTTAGTTTAGAAGATTATGGTAAAGACATTCATATTTATAGTTATATTAAATTCTGAAGAAATGAGAGAAATACATTTCATATCCAAAATATACTTGTATTTGTGATGAAGTTTTGTCAAAACTTCAAAATGGCAAGAGCATTGAAAAATGTAAAAAAGAGGGCAGACTGTTGAGCCCTTCTTAAAAGTCCTAGAAAAACACTACTTGGAAATTTTTAAGAGCCCCCATGGGAGTGGCTGAAAAATATTTTTTGTTGGCAAAAAGATTAAAGCAATTTTGTTCTCCTTTAATTTTTTCCCCCAAGAAAGCAAAGAAGCATGATATGCTCAAATGAGACAAGTCATGAGAGGTGAGTTTATTAATAACTTCATACAATGTGTAGTAGACATTTTGCCTACATTCTATATTATGATGTAAAAGTTCTTTTAAATTCATAAGTTGATATGCATTATAGTTTGATTATCATTCGGTGTCAAGCTTATAAAGGTTTTTTTTGGATTTAAAAGAGGTGTATAAATTTTGATCTACAAAAAAAAGTTTGTAATTCTACCCAAATAACTAGTTGAGTTTTTCTGTGTTGTCAGGTTACGATCACAGAGGAGCACAATGAGAAAAATTTGCCCCCGTCTTCTAAAATAAAATCTTGACTTAATTTCTGGTTACAAAAAAAAATGAAACATTTAAAAAATGTTATTGTTTAATCTTATTAACTTACCAATATTAATAACCGAAAAACGTTTACTGAACAACACATAATGTCTAGCAACACCAAAAGTGTTATGCACTAATGAATAGCACAATTTTTCTAACTTTCCTATGGTACATAATATGCTATGCCTCTATTGACTAAAAAGCTGAAATGCTACAGCTGATCAGAGCATGTCTAGGCCATCAGTGTAATAACACACATGAAAGCTACAGCCGACTCTATAAAAAGTTTATTATAGGCAGACTTCTGTAATTGGAGCATGCTTCAAACAAATTGCTGCTAAAACAAACCATATTTGTAATGCTTAAAATACACCACCAGCTCAGTTATTCCATCCGAGGATTGCAGTTTCGTGCTTTTTAGCACTCCTCAGCCCGGAATAGGAATCACTTGTACTGGAGGCGAAAAACCTCTTAAGGGAGCCAAGAGTGCCAAACAAACTGGTAGCTAATACAGAATTAGCACTGACCAGACGAGTGACCGAAACAATGGTTCGGTTCAACTCAAAGATTGATGGCAAGGCATGGTATTTTGCTGTTGGTTTGCATGTATATTTGTGATCCCAATCCTATCGTTTGCTGTTTATTTCTTTTCAGACGAGACAGGTCCCTTTGAGTTTGTTTTAATGAGGTTCAACCTTATATTGCTTTCAGTAAGTTAAGTAATTTCAAGTAACAGGGGTCGAAGTGGTCCTATATATATCCTATATTTCCTATATTTTCAAAAAAAAGTATGAAAATCGTCCTATATTTCCTATATTTTTGGAAACTGTCCTATATTTCCTATATTCCTTTTTTTTATCCAATTAATTTCTTTAAAACAACAGTAAACAAACTATCTGACTTCGGATTTTTCGCCGAAAGTACGTGTGCAAACGAATTTGCAAATTAAAAAACACAACTCACTAAATCCTGCAACAGGCATCTACTCTCATTGGCCACAGCAATATGACGTCACTGTAGTGGGTGGAGTTTCGAGAACGAATTCTGAAGTTGGTTTTAGAATTTTGCGTTTGGCAACAGCAGTTTGTTTTGTTTTCCAGCGTGGTTTTTTTTTTTTTTTTTTTTTTTTCGCGGGTATATTTTTGTGTTCAGTGCATTTTCTGATCGGAATGTTATAATAGTCTTTTTGCAACTTTTCTTTTTGTGGAATTTTATAGAACAAAATATCTGTATGCTTGTGCTACAAAGCATTGGTTATTTCCTGTTAGTTCTCAACACAATGACGGTTTTTATTTATTTATATAAGCTATGTTTGTGACACTTCTATCCCCGCAAAAATTGTGAGTTGCTGTGTTAATTATCAATAAATTTCACTTTGTTCTTTTTTTTTTTTTTTTTGTCTACAAATTACACTTTTTTCAAAAATTATTCTTTCAACTACAGGAAAGTCATTTCAGGTGTAAGTTATAATTTTGTTTGAAGGTTTTTTTTAAAACAAAATCATTGATAAGAATAAATAAATAATATGCATGTATTATTTCTTTTTTCACAGCGAAATATTCATATAATGTGTCCTATATTTGTCCTATATTTTTTGTGGAAAATGTCCTATATGTGACAAGTCGATCACTTCTACCCCTGAAGTAAGTTTAGAGGTTTTCCATCTCCAGCTCAGTCACTTCCTATGCCGGGCTCATGAGTGCTAATAAGCATGAAACTGCAGTCCTCGGCTGGAATGACTGAGCTGGCGGTATTATTTCATGTATCACTTTATTTAACTTTCACATAAGACCAGTGGCGCATAAAAGGGAGGGGTCGAGGGGGTCCGAACCCCTCTCATAGGCCTTGCTTTTTTTCCCCGATTGATTACGATCCTACGTATTTTGTACGTAGAATAATCTCAAGCAAAAGTAACAATTTCAGGTCTAATAAGTTGAAAATTAAAATGATTATGTTAAAATATTTTTTTTAAATATTGTGCACTTTTCCCATAAAGAATTAATTTCCTATAAGAAGCAGAATGGTGGTTATAAATGTATACACTGTAATAAATCATTTTTCTAGTCTTGTAATTACAGTTTAAATGAGATTCTACGAACTTGAATCCATTTTTTAATTACGAGAAAAGGAAAAGCGTTAATTATTTTACTTTCTGGTTATCTATTTAAGTATATTTCAGTAAATAATGCTGATTATTAATTGAATAGTTTATTTTTTACTGCTTTTCGTTCTTGGGAGTCGATAAAATCAAGTCAATATGTTTGACGGCGTATTGGAGTATGATATGAGAATGAGGCTTCCAACCTTGGACCCTCCCCTTGCAAAATTCCTGTGTGCGCCACTGCATAAGACCAGGGTTGGCAAGTTTCTGCCGAAGCGGTTAAAACCACTGGTAGAAACCGGTTAAAACCGGCATGGCAAAAACCACTTTCTGCCACATTTGTGGCAGAAACCGGCAAAAACTCACAAAATGACAAAAAAATAATTACTGACATACAATAGAAAATGCATGGAAAAACATAATTAGTTGTAAACCCCAAAGCATACTTTAATTACAATATCTTCTCAGTTAAAGCTTAAATGTGACATTGTCTTAACTCTGCTGTTGGCTCTTAGAAAAGGTGTTTTCTATAATCTAAACAGTTTCTCAATTTAACGTGCACAAATAAAAAATTTTAGAATAGTCTTGCTACAGAAGAGCTTGGAGGCAATGCACCAAGGAACAAGCAATGTTTGTGAAACTTTCATCTAGTGCATATTTTTCTAAACTGGTCTACCATGCAGTAACTATAAAAATGGTACAAATTTGACTGGAAAAATAAGTTTCGAGAAATAGGGTCAATTTATTTTGCAAAGCTATGACATAAGGGCAAAATATCGTACAATAATATTGGCAAGTAAAATTCGGGCACTTTCTTCTTGAAGCACACGATAATTTCAATCACAAGCAATTTAGATGAAGCTTACATAAGCATTCAAATTACAATCAGTAATGCCTGTTTAATTCTGTATGTCACTCCTCTTTCCTGAGCACCCGAATTATTTCTCGTCCTTTCTAATATTAATCCAAATTTTTCGGGCATCTGCAATTGAAAAGTTCCCTTTCTGAACTAAATTAAGGGCACTAGCATAGGATTTTATTTTTTTAAATCATGAAATAAAGTTTAATTTCTTAGTTGACTTAAACAAATATCATTTAATAATTACTTTAGTTATTAAAGACGCTTTTAAGTTTTTGCCGGTTTTTACCAGTTTCTGCCGGTTTTTACAGGTTATAACCAGTTTCTGCCACTGGCACGGCAAAAACTAGTTTCTGCCGGCAGAAAGCCAACCCTGCATAAGACTAATATTTTTCCTCATCCTGGTCTTCAATCTTCAGCAAATCTTTTAAAGAAAATACAGGTTTCACAAACTCAAAAACGTTTTCACCAAAAATGTTTTTTTTAAGTCACAAAAGAAAGAACGTTTAACAGCTCTTGTAAAAATGTGTGGAGTGACTCTGAGCGTTGTCTTATTTGCAGCCTTGCTGGTGTGTCTCGCAGCGTGACTATAGCGGCAGCATACTTGATGTCGATATCCTCGCTCTCTTGCAAGGACTCCCTCAAAGTGCTGCGTGGGGCCAGGAGTATCGCCAACCCCAACTGTGGATTCCAGAAGCAGCTGCACCAGTTTGAATTCCAGAAGCTGACAGAGGTAGGACAACTTCTTCGGCTCTTTGTTCAACCCCTTAACGATCGAATTAATTTTCAGGAAAACGGTCATAAAAGTGTCCATTTTTTTTAATAGGAAAATTATATAAAAACTAGCAAAAATACCCGGCGTTGCCTGGGTCAGTAATAATTGTGAGAAACAATCGCTACTTACTTTTGTTTTCTGTTTTAACTGTAAGAACCAGGGTTGGCAAGTTTCTGCCGAGGTGGTTAAAACCACTGGTAGAAACCGGTTAAAACCGGCATGGCAAAAACCCCTTTCTGCCACATTTGTGGCAGAAACTGGCAAAAACTCAAAAAATGACATAAAAGATATCTTTGATACGCAATATGAATTTAGCACAGGAAAATAATGAAATGTTAGCCAAAGCACAATTTAATTACAATATCATTAAAAATCAAACATTATGTTTTTTGCACTCTGCAGCTGTCTCTAATAAAAGGTGGATTGAAAATGTAAATGATTTCTTAATTTAATATGAATAGAGGAGAAATTACAGAATACTCTCGCAACAGAAGAACTAGATGGCATGCCATCAAGGATCCAGCAAAGGTTCATGGAACTTTCATCAATTGTATACATTTTTTAAATTGGTCCACTATGTAGTAATTGGGGTGGTTTTAAAACTTGATTGGAAAAATAAGTTTTGGGAAATAGAGTCAATTTGTTTTGTAAAGCTGTGATATCAGGTATAAAATCGATGTTACTTTCGGCAAGTAAAATTCTGGCATTTTCTTCTTGAACACATGATAATTTTAATCCCAAGCATTTTAGATGATGCGTATAAGCTAGCAAATGACAACCAGTAACTGCCTGTTTAAATCTGTATGACACTTCTTTTTCTTAAGGGCCCTTAAGATTCTTGTCCTGTAGATTAATGCAAATGTTACGAGCATCTGCAGTTAAACAGTTCTCTTTCTGATCAAACTAAATCAAGGGCAATGAGTTTTATTTTTTACAATGATAAAATGGAATTACATTTTTTAGTTTACTTAAACAATTATCATTTTGTAATTACTTGAATTAATAAAGATGCTTTTTAATTTTTGCCAGTTTCTGCCGGTTTTTACCGGTTATAACCAGTTTTTGCCACCGGCAGGGCAGAAACCAGTTTCTGCCGGCAGAAAGCCAGCCCTGGTAAGAACTCAAAACACACCGCTTTGACGTCATTAAAAATTGAGCTTCATCCTTACCCATAAAAGTAGAAAAGCAGTAAGTATAAAGAACGAAAGAGTATTCATTTAGAAACAAAAACGCAAAGTGAAGCATATAAAAATTTGAAGAATTTCCAAAATATATCTAACAAAAACAAAGATCACTAAAAAAAATTGTGCGCTTTATTTACTTAAATAGTTAACACACTAAAAAAAAAAAAGAAAAATGCTCTCTACTCTGTTTACTTAAGTGTGCAAAAAGTGAGTTTCCAAATGTTTAAATGACTTTAGACTCATGTTTGGCTTGGAAAAGCCTTGATTCAAAATTTACATTATGATTACTTTTAATGTTCCTGTTGTTAGGCAACGAATTTTCGAAACAATGGGTTTAATCTTTAATCATTTGATGTGGAAATTACATGACATTCACAGTTTTCGATCACGCCGTTTTTAAACTAAGTTTTTTAGCAATGAATTATAGCCTAAGTTGTTCCCCGATTATGTAGCTATCTATGGTGAAAAAATGGTTAAAATCCCTCAAGTAGTTTTGAAGTTTACCCCGGACATCTGGACAGAGAGATTAGCCCTTTATGTATAAAGATAAGTGTACGAACAACATGTGCATTCAATTTTTAATTTTTGATATTTTTTAGATTGCTTGTTACGCCGAAACACGTGTCTGCAGTAATCTGCAATTCATGCTATTTGACGTTGTTATTTCTTACTTTACTTTTCATTCACAAGGATATTTCTTTAACTTAGACAAAAAGAGTTTTTGTTGCATACTGGATAGTTCATGGATTTAATTTTCAATTTGATTCCTAGTTTATGTTGTCTTTTGTTACCATTTTAGTTAGTTTATGAACATTTATTATAATATTGTTGCAAATAATAGTAATAATACTTAAATATAATATTTTTTCGCAAATGCCGAAAAACACTCTTTGAGCAAAGTTTACAGTCAAATTATGTAAAATTTGAAACATTAGCCATAGGTCTGTTAACTGATTGTGTTTCTACAACAAGAAAGGCTTCTTCTCCAGATAGCTTCATATCTGCTGACTTTTGGCGCAAGTAGTTAATGACCTTGAAAGTCATGTAATTTTGTGATTTCTGCGTTTTCAGAGTAAAATATTTCGGTGCACCAAATGTCAGCCACACAAATCTCTCTTTTTGGATACTACTCGATTGTATGCATTTACTATAATATGTACTACTGGTGGCTCACTGTTGGCGCAAGAAGATTTCGACGGTCAAAGTTGCAGAAAAAAAACTTTTTTTCGTACAACTTTGAGTGACCCTGACCTATGCAAAAGGAGTCAACCACAAATAATTATGTACTAATAGGTATTGAGGATATAGTAGAACACAAAATAATTGCCAGTGCCACGGTTCACTCTTAAAGTAAAAAGTATTTCCCCATGTAAATCGGTATGTTTTTCTTGAAAAAATGAACTCCAATATTGACCTCAAAAAAACTTCAAGAAAAAAATTTTTTTTTGCAAAAATAAAAAAATACATGTTTAGTAATTTTAATTAAGGGACATATCCTGAAAATTTCAGCAAAATCAAAAATGTCAACTATCCAGCCTGCCTGATCCTTAAAAAAACGGGCTCTTAAAACTAAGCAAACATTTCAGCAGTAAGTTACCATCCCTAAACCAGTGCTAAAGACTTTAATATAGCTATTCAATAAAGAAAATTTAAACTTACCTTTCTAAAAGGAACCTAAAACAATTTATTTTTAAAAAAGTATGAACAAATCGCAGTAACGATGATTGCTTCTGAATTGATTACTTCATTGGCATATAATTAAATCCGCTAATAACGACCTACCATAAATAACAAGCACATATTATATGCAATACACTTTTTTTTTTTTGAAAAAAGGTTACTTTTGGGATTTATTTATTTTTTCCTTACAATGGTTTGCTTTCTGATTGAAGCTGAATAGGGAAATTTACTTTTGTTTTGTTGTAAAATAAACCTCGAATCATCTGGCATGCTGGTCAACCTCGCTTTTTTCCGGCATTCAGGATAATACGATTTTTTTGCCCCTGAAAAGCTTCTAAAGTCTTAAATACTGGTATGAACCTCGACTGTGAATTGCCTATGTGATCCAGATGAAAAAAAGTATGAAAGATGTAAATGGATTACATTTTTGCGGGGAAAACAGGACAAGGGGTCATTGTTTTAAGCTATTTAAATCTCAGGCTAACTTGGAAATCAGGAAAAACTACTACTTTAGCAGGGTCGTGGGCCCCAAAGCAGAATACTTTACAATGTTCTGCAACGTAAAATCATTTGACCAAAATTGTTCTGCAAGTACTTCAAGCATTGTACGCGAAAAAACGTGACATTTTCCACAAATTGCGTGCCAAAAATCAAAATCGTTTCACATAGGAGGTTTTTTATATATATATATATATATATATAACTGGACTGTTGCTATTTATTTCTGTGGAAATGAGATATATTTCCGGAAACTTCACAGCTTTCAACCAAATGACTAATTAAAGAGCACTGAATTTGTAAAATTAGTTGATCATGAAAACTATAAAATCAAAAAAAACTTTAACAAGGTGTCAAACCTAAACCGATTGAGATTCTCCAAAAATAATTTATGCTTTCTAAAATGCATAGAAAGAGCAAAGATACAAAGTTTCTAAAAATCTGAACCTAGGTATCAAACCACATTTTTTTGGTTAATTTTGCATGGCATGAAAGAGTAATTAAAATAATGCTTTTAAATTAAAAAATTACTGAAATAATAAATGAAATGAGTAGAGTTTTGGTTGTATATAATAAAACACTTCAAAACTTTCTAAATATTTGAAATATTTTCTGGATGCAAAGGGATTGAAATCTCAAATGTGGCACGCAATTTCTGGCGATGGACGTGTTTCAATGTTGGCATGTTTCCAAAACATACGTGTGTGGCGGAAAATGAAATGGATGAAGATCGATTGGGAAAGTGCTACAAAGGACTTATCGAATTCAACATCGCGAGCTTTCCGCCAAATTATCGTAATTTGCAAGAATTTTAGATTTTCTTCTAATTTTAAGTATTATGCAGAATTTCTGCAAAATTCTATCTTGAGTTGGAAGATACGTGTAGAAAATCTGCAGTTTTTACATATTTTCTTCACCGCAGTTTCTGCAGATTTTCTGCACCGCAGTTTCTGCAATTTTCTGCACCGCAGTTTCTGCAGATTTTCGGCACCGCGATTTCTGCAGAAAATTTGTCAGTTTTCCTCTCACATTTAAACAGAATTGTTCTGCAGCTCAGGCATCTGTCCTGCGACGTACGTCGCAAATTTAGTAGTATTCTGCTTTGGGGGTCGTGGGCACTTGGAATAGCTTACCGGAAGAGGCGGTAATGAGGAAGGGGGTGGATAGCTTTAAGAGGGCCATTGATCTTCATTGGGGACTAATTAATTGACTAGGACCAGCCTAGCTGGGCCCAGAGCCTGTTGCTGGTCGTCACATTTGTATTTGTATTTAATGTTCGTCTGCCTTTGCAGGAGAGACGTCGTTTGCGGGAACGATATCCCAAAGAGTCTTTTCGCCTTGACGAGCGGGAATGCAAGAAACTCCTGGTTGTCTACCACGCGACCACCAAATCCAAGGAGCCGTGTGGGGGGGTGTGCAGGCGCTATGGCCCACCCCCCTCCCCCAAGAGACGTTCTCCTCACCTGGACAACCCCAGGTCGTCGTGACAACTGTTTCCGCCTGAGAAGGCACCCAAGTGACAGTGAGCAATATCTTAGAATGCTCAATCTTTATCCACTCTGAAAGTACCTCTCTCGGAGGGAATGGTGGAATCGGTTGCCTGACAGCAGGGGTGCAGAAAATGTTTTTACTGCCAACATTTCCCCCAATTTATATGAAAATTTTCCCAAAGTTTTACAATATGTTTTATGTTTGAGATAAAACAGGGGCCAATCCAGGATTTTTTTTCTCCCTACCTATTTTTGTGAAAGTATTGCATCATTCTATTTTTGTGAAAGTTTTTTTTTTTTTTTTTTTTTTTATCAGCATTGTTTTTGTGAACTTTTAGAGGCATCCTAATTTTTGTAAAAGAGAAGTAGAATAAGTGAAATTTTAGTTCCAAAAGTATAAATGTCATCTAGTATTATTTTTAACAGGTTTCGTTTTTTGGGGAGGGGGGAGCTAAAAACCTAAGAAGTACCAAAAATACCATCGTCATTTCAGCTTAATGGGCTATGTACTGTGTACAATATTGGAAATTATGAGAAAAACGGTTCCTCAAAACATGTTAAAAGATTGCAATAATATTGCATAAATACACTTTGGCGAGAAAACAGCTAAAAATGAGTTAAAATACCACAAAAAGGTTGCTATTTAAGCGATTGTTCATATAAACCAACAGACCAAGAGAAACAAATTTTATATTTTAAAATGTGAATTTTTGTGAAATTTTCGATGTTTTTGTGAAGCTACTGATTTTATTACTTGATTTTTGTGAAAGTACCGATTACAAAACAAGATTTTTGTGAAGGTACCGAAAAACGGTAGCAAAATCAGCCTGTATTGGGCCCTGTAAAAATACATTCATTACTATAAGTATAGATAATTTTGAAAAAAATAATGATAATAATAATTGCATCTGTAAAACTAATAGAAGAACTGGTAACTTGTAGAACTAAGTATCTAAAAAGTATATTAAGTAATACATGTATGTTTTAATTAAAATCTCCTATCTAATATTTATTATTAAATGTAAATTATTATCCAACAAATAGTTAAAAGAAAGTATAAAGAGTGGTGATGCAAACAGTGGCGGCGCTAGGGGTCGGCGACTGCCGACGGCCTCGTGCAGATGGGGCCTCGCAAAATTCTCAGAAGTAAATTCTCAAAAGTTTTCAGAAATTTCCGTGTTTTCAATTGAAGCTCTTATTAAATGCAACAGACACAAAAGTAATCAAAATAGTGCGTGCAGCGGAGACTGCACAGAGCCAGTCTTAGCAAATGCGGGGCCCAATTCTGTCGGGGCCTGAATTTAAAATATTCAGTAGCTACAGCTTATTGATCAGCTAACTCTATTCTCCCCACCTCCGTCTTATTTCTTTTCTTTTTCTCTTGTATCCTAAGTTCGTCTAAAAATAAGAAAATATTCAAAATGCTGCTCCTCCGAACACACACCCCTCCCCCACCTCCATACACACCCCTCCATACACACGCACACCGAAAGCATTACGAAGCATCTGAAATTTCGTTTCCAGATCTTAAATTTCGCGATATTTCCAGGTTAAAGCCCCCAAATACTGAACAACATCGAAAATCGTTTAAAATTGTGTTTTTGTAGCTTGAATTTGAAAAATTACCGAGCCTAATATTACAAAATATGACCTCACAATCGCATTTTTAAGGCTTGAATTTCAGAAAATATTCGGGCAAGGGTCCCCATACCGCCTTTCTTTTATATCATTAGCAATTAGGTTTTTAAAACTACATCAACAAAAAGTTTAAGTGGACTGGCTCCTGAATATAAAATATTGCCAAAGTTTTTAGGACCATAATTTTCAAAATTTTCGAAGGAAGAGCTCCCTTCCTTCTCGTAAAATCTTCAAAGTTTGTCTAAAATTCTGTTTTTGAAACTTCAATTTCGAGAATTTGCCGGGGATTGATTTTGACCTATTTTTTTAAAGAAAAGAATCGATCTGGGACAGTCTCTGACCCTAAAGTCAATAAATATGGCCGACAATTGCGTTTTTAAGGCTTCAAATTTCTGGAAATTTCCACCGAGACCTCAGTAAATTTTTTCCCCTAACATCAGCAAAGAAAGATTAAAATGGCGTTTTTAAACTACAAATTTTTAAAAAAATTTCCGGACCCCCCTTTCTATCACGTTCACGTCGTTTTTTCCCCTTCAATGTGCCGCCCCCTCCCCCCACCAACAAAAAAACTTTTTGATTGCGCTACTAGTCACAAAATGTTTTTGTCCTAGCAATTAAGTGAATTAGGAACTCTAAGTGCCAATAGTTAGTACAAAATTAATTCCATGAATTCAATGATTTGTCTGAAAATATTTTACGATTAAAAGGGCCTCGCAAAACTGCATCGCCGACGTCTGCTTCTGCTCTCGCGCCGCCACTGGATGCAAAAGAAAATGCATTCAAAAGGCACTTGCGAAAAAAATCGGAAAATTAAAATAAAACAAAAAAAAAAAAAAAATGAATCTGCAAAATTTCCCCAGATGGTTCAAATTTCCCCCGATCCTAGATCACTGGATCGGACATGTTCTGCACCCATGCCTGACAGCTCTGGCCCGTTTCAAAGCTGGGATTGTATATACGGTAGAACCCTGTAAATTCGGACCCCGTTAGTCCGGATAATCCGGATGGATTTTTTTTTTTATTTGAAGAGTGACTGTCAAATTTTCATAACATTAATTTATTTAACCCTCTTGCGAGCAAGACCATGTTATGTCGTTGATTGAGTTCCAAAAGTTTTGCCAAAGTTCTTTGGCAATGCAACTTTTGAATCATTTTTTTTTCACCCCTCGATAGGGAAAAAAATTGAACTGCCACAGCACAAGATTACAGATTTTATAATAACAAAGTGCTGTTTATGCTAAGTACTATGTGCAATGTACTGTTATGTTACTGTTTATGCGTAATTTTATGTGTTTCATTTTAAGGTGATTTTCAGTAAGTGTTTTATTTTATTTATTTATTCATTATTATTATTTTTTTTTTTTTCATTTTCCGGATATTCCGAATCGGGTCGGATCCGAATTATCGGGGTTCTACTGTACAGTGAAGCGCGATTAATACATTTATGAAGGGACTGTTTGAAAAAAGCGCATAAATGAAAAAACGTATGATAAGTTTAGGTTAATGTGTATTAGACTTTGCAGAGACCTATTTATAAAATGTATAATTGATAAAAATGTATAAAAGAGAAACGTATAAACAATGCTTCACTGTATTTTGTATTTCTCC